>NC_090663.1:69892593-69967593 GCF_013368605.1 Nyctibius grandis | reverse complement strand
TTTCAGATTTAACCTCTGTGCGAGTGGGACCTTCTATTTTATTTCTTCACCTCTGTTTTTTCTACATGTACCTAACTGTATTTTCCATTCTGAACGTTGTAAAGAAATGCTTTTATTTCTATTTTAGCCTAGCCTGGATTGAGTTAAAGATGATTTCAAGATAACAGGATACATCAAGGCATTGCTCTCCCAGGAGTATAATAAATCTGTAAACTAGGGTACTAGTGTGCCCTAGCACATTAGTGTATGCCTCAATTCTCCTCCACGTTCTCCAGAGTATCCAAAGGGTGACAGAACACGTGTCCAAAAAGCTGCAGGGGTTGAAAGCTTGTGTTATACGGGTCAGAAGAAGAAGAATAATCTTTTAATAACTAGGGCTACTCAGAAGGTCTAACAGGAATGCAGCAAAACGGCAGAGGGAAAGATCCTCATTGTTGTTTGTAACACAAGCCAATATAAAAAAAATATTTTTGATATCCACACCCTCATGTCTACAAAATGTCCCAGGGAAAAAAGACATTACCTTTCCAGATGAAAAACCTGTACCTCTTCCTACAACCCAGAGGATGCACAAAAGAGTAACCCTCGTGAAAAGCAGACTGAGACCATCATTTCCACAGCTATTTAACCAAACATAAATCCAGGCTGCTGCAGTACCACAATCCCTGGTCAAACATCTGCTATACCAAACATATCTTGCACTAGCACAAACACCAGGTAACAATATACAGAAAACTATTTCAGGGAGCTCAGCCAGCTGAAAACTGGCTCTGTTAGGGTGGGGGGGTCCTTTTTTAAATGGACCAGCCTGCTGAACTGGCTCACCACGCGTACTGCAGAGCTGGTAAAACAGCAGAGCCAGAGCAGGACCACAGCAGCTCAGACCAAACTTGCTCTAAGTTACCTGAGGGACTATGTAGTTGGAGGCTGAATTTTACTACCACCCCCCGCCCCCCAATATCACACAAACAAAACAGGGGACCCCAAACTGCTTGCTATTGTATAATGTCCCATGTATTTCTTTCTCACCAGTTACAGCAACTTTCCATACTGACAGGACATGGCAAAAGAAGTACTTTTTCTTTAAGAAGTTTCTGAAGGCTGCAGGAAGGATAGAAAGAACATGTTACGGACCACCAATTTAAAAAAAAAAAAGAAGCTATAAAAGATCTCCCATTACTGAGGCTATTTAGATTATTTACATATTCACAATAATAATTAGAGAGATAATCTCTAACACTACATATTAAGAAACTAATTATGTAATCACATATCTACAAGAGTAAGTCCAGTGATAAGTATGTCAGGGTGTAGAACTTCCATACATTCCACGATCGTTTTTTTAATTGTTCTGCACACCTCTCCATCGTGAGGAATGCTTTTGTTGCTATCTATGGAATTGAAAACTGCATAGTAAAGTACACACACCTTCTTTTTAAATGGCATAAGAACCTGATATTTGATTATAAAGAGTATAAAAGCATAAACAGTGTAACAAAACTTTTAACAGCTCTTAAGGCATCCTGAATATCTGTTTTGTATTGCTAACTAATATTTTAACCACTGCAAGGTGGAAGTGCAAGTTTAAGGGGCATGGAAGGTGATGCATGGTAAATTAACTGTATTTTTCTGTGCAATCTACAATGCACCCATACAAATAAAAAATATTTCCTTGGTGAAATAACCACCGCCCTTTCAACAACATTAGGCAAGTAACTTCCAAGCAGGCAGCTTCACTGCTGGAGTGAATCACAGCTGCAGTAACTTCCTGCTACTCCCTAGGGACCATTGAGAGAGTTTTTCTAGGCGCTATAAAGCAGGAAAACACAAGACATTTACCAAAAGAAGATCAAACCAGTCTTCTAAGTGGGAAATGACCTGTCTTGAGTTTCTGTGACTCATCCTAACTTACACACTGAGTTAGTGTAACAACCCATCCATTTTACTTAGGGAATACTGTTGGGTCCA
Source organism: Nyctibius grandis (assembly GCF_013368605.1). NCBI lineage: Eukaryota > Metazoa > Chordata > Aves > Nyctibiiformes > Nyctibiidae > Nyctibius > Nyctibius grandis. Next base: position 69,965,625 of record NC_090663.1, on the reverse strand, counting down.
GAAGAAAAGGGATATGCAGGGAAAGATGCATGTGGCCAAAGACTGCCAAGATATGCCTCACCAAGAAAATCACTATTCCTTCAGAAAAGAGGCCAGGGTCTCCAGTAAGGTCTTCTAGGTACTACTCTAAAATGAAGAATGATCCACTTTAAAACAGAATTAAAAGCTCATCCCATGATTCAGTGTGTCATGTATGAACACATACAGGGTTCTTGTATATAAACAATGACAAAAGACATGCCCTTGTTTTACCTGTGTATGCATAAACAAATATTTATGGATTTTATTAAAATCGAGGCTAGCATACATATCATTTGCTCTCAGCAGGAATTTACAGGAGTAAATTCTTTGCAAATACTTGTCAGATTTGGATAAATGTTTGAGATCCACCCTTGTATTTTTTCACTAGCCTACCTTCCTTCTGCAGTGAGGCATATATTTTCTTCTAAATATACTGCACAGCAGTAAACACCGCTCGTGAATATAAGATTTATAGCACATTAATAAAATCATATAGGCTCACTGGCCTTAAATATACAAGGCACACAATTTAAGTTTTCATGACTACCTCAAAAGAGACCTAGAGTGCCAGACAGCATGTTTAAATCTACAGAGTATTTATACCTACACATCACTCACCTCTTACCTATCTCTAATTATTTATTTTCTCCAGCACAGGATAAACTTCTGAAAGAGTAATATTATACATTGGGAGTGATATTTACTTTGTTAGTTTAGGGTTATGAAAAAAAGCAAAGTAACACTTACCTACAAGCAACAAGAGAGCATAGGATTTTAAGACTTGTTTCATATCAAAGAGAAATAAAAAACACCTAAGGTTAAATATAACACCTAAAAACAATGAAAGAGAGGTAGGAGGCAGAACAAAAATATCTAGAATCCAGACTCCAACAAGCAACAGAATAGTATCTGCAAATATCTTGGTGGATACCCTTGAAAAACAAATACTTATGACACAACATACAAGTGCTAAGGTGTAGAGAGAGTACAAAATTTCCAAAAATATAATATTCATTGATACATATAGATATCCATCTCTCAAGTCACTGTTGGAATTGTATATCAATCAAATTGTTGTATATCAATTCAAGTAGAAATTGCTCATGAGAAATATTATTTTTTATTAGTCAAACTCAACACTGTGTGGAGGAAAGGTTTCAAATAAATTTTTAAAAAGAATGAAATGTTTATGTTCTCAAACAAAACAAGCACTTTGGTTCAAAAAATGCCTTGGTTTTGACTGCTTAGTTAAATTTTGGAGGTTATTGATCATTGCTTTCTATTATTGTCACACCTCCCGAAAGTGCTAGGTGATTGATACCTAAAGCCAAGAGGTCAAAATAAAATAAAATATTTAAATTGACTCTCTTTTTTTAAAAAAATAACACTAGTTCGCATACATTTTTTAAAGTATTGACTTGTCACCTTATTCCAAGAGTAGCAGAAAAAAAAAATCTTAAAATTGACATAATAGGAAAGTGTTTTCTTTCTGACTCTGCTAGGCTCTTCTTTGTTTTATAACAACGTAATACAACTCAGTTAAATGAATTATTGTGGATTTAGATCAGCACAGGTAAGATTAGAATCCAGACCAAGAGTAACAAGAGGGAAATCTTTAATCCTTCAAAGGTTCCCCCTGCATTGCCAGAACTTGCAAATAAGACAAGTCTTCCCGAAATGGGCAACTGAAGATACCTTGTTACAAGGAAAATCTTAGACAAAGCCAACACAATCACACTTTCACCAGCTTTTCCTACACCTGCCTCAAGCATAAGACTAACTAGGGATATATTTGGGATGGAAAAGATAAGCCAGAACATGCTGGTCTGACCAACTCTGTTTTGTAATAGTCATTACAAGCCAGAAAAAATAAAAGCAGCCACACAGTTGCTCTCACTTGCACTGAATGCTAAGTAAGCTTCCTGCACTAAAGAGTCATTTTCTATTTCAATTTGTCTCCCAAATCAGAAGATCGATTTATTCCTACAGCCATAAGCACCAGTCAACATGCATACTCTTAACATGAAAGCCTATGGGAAAATCAGCAACAGTTATAATTCTAGAATCCAAAACATACAGAAAACATCCGAAATCATTAAACAAAAGGTATCTTAGCCAAAGGCAGATACACATTTTTTTATCCACTGAGAGACTGAGGCACAGAGCACTCCCAGCAGCTCGAAGAAATCACATTTCAGGTTTACATTCCAATATGGGAGAGCAGAGCAAGCTCACATGTAACAGAAACCAAGTCTAGCACAACAGGGGGAAACTGAAGGTTTCCATTCTGCCTGCTATGTAGCAGATGTGGGAAGGGAGGCCACTAAGCAGGTAACCCATCATTTGGTTTGATTTAATTCAAATGAGAAAATGAAATGGCAGGAAGAATATTCTGAAGAATAGAAGGAAGCAATTTTCCCATCAGTCAGAAATTCTCATGCTCTTGCACTAGCAGAGAGCAGAAATCAGTCAAGAGGTTTCTTTAGAAAAAGGCTTTTTCAAAACAAGTTTCCATGAAAACCTCTTTTTCTCAGAGTGCAAGTCATTACACCATTTGATCAGCATAAGATACCTAAACAACAGGAAACTTATTTTGCTGGGAGATTAAGGAGTAGAGACAAGAGTAAAGTCTATTTAAACCAGCACAGAAATAGAGTTTATAATCAGTCCTCAAATCATCACATACCGTCAATATAATCTGTGGTAAGAAGACACCAAAAATACCTAACAAGTTTCAAGATGTAACCCATCTACGCAATTCGGAATTTATGTAAGAGAATTGGTCCTCAATAAACCCATCTTTGAATTTTGCTGTTTTATGATGCAAATTACACAGTTAGAACAGAACACCAGCTCTCCAATATCAAATACTAAGCGCAGGTTACTTTTCCTAAGAAATCCTTATCTTTCCAAAGACTTTGGAAGTTGTACACAGGAACAAAAGTAGATTAAGGCACTCTCGCATAAAAAGATGGCTACCAAACATAACTAACAACGTACAAGATATCTTAAGTATACCTACTGGAACTCCATTTTATGTTGCCTGTATGAAATAACCTTCTTACTATAAGAAATTGTCTTTCAGGTACTAACACTATGAAGTACCTGTCTTCTTTTACCTACGTATTATAGACTGGTTAAAAAATGCAAAGTGCTTCAAAATTGAAACAGAAGTACCAGGTCTCAAAAAATTTGTTTAAAAATAAATTACCACAGTAAGCCTAAATAGAGATATGCTTATATTCACAAGTTTGGGATCTTTCGCTTTTATTGTATTCAGCATATTATTATGTAACATGTGCTTTCAATGACTTTGATTAGCAAGATGATCAGAACAACTTTGAAGTCTATTGCATAAGGAATGTGCCATCGACACAGGGCTTTTTTATTCAGGCATATTTGATGATGGGAAATTGTAATTCTTTATGCCCGTTTAAAAACTCAACAAACCCTAGCTCTTAAGACTTTATTTACTAACGCTGTTTATTCCTAAACTGCTTGAAAATAACTTGACAAAGCTGACGTTCCAAACAAAGACCACACTTCCTGCTCTTGTGCGGAATCTGGAACACCATCAACGTTTTGTTCAGCTTGCATAAGTCACAACTGATTGGCCACAGTCCCTGTGGGCATGCCATTTCATCCAGACTGGATGGTTCATTAGTCATAATTACTATAACTGTACAGCAGAGACTGCAATTTTATCTCATCATACATCTTTGATAAAGCTGCTTCTATTTCTGCTTCATCAGCATGTGAAGTTACATTATTGGAGCTTTTATTTTCCAATCTGTGATTAACATTGGTGGTTCTGCTTATGAAACGTGTACCAAAATTCAAGATAACATACAAAGTAAGGCCACGACGTGACCGTTTGAACTTTGTGTTAAAAATCACGCAGAAGTTATTGCTACACAGGAAGAATAGATTCTGAAATGACAGAGTCGCTAAGAAAATTTAACAAAGAAAATATCAACAATGCAGTTTGTAAGAGAATAAGACTGTTGGTTTCTAACGCAAACTGTGACACATTGGAAAAATCTATCAGTTCAGTATGAAGGTTAGACATGGGAAATTTCTGACAACTGCTGGGTCAATCAGCATTTTTCATATAGTGTTTATACAACTGCAGAAAAGTAAAGCCTGCAACGTAAAGAACCACGGTGAAAACCGACAGCTAAAGCACTGCACTACAGTTAGTAAAGGGATGCTAAAACACTTAAATCTAATAACAAATGTGAATGCAATCTTTAACAAAACACATTTTAAATATATAAAAGTCCCACATTAAGGGATTTCCTTGTTGTGGTGCTTGTTGATGATTTTACATCTTATTGTGTGATAATAGGAAACACAAAGACTAGTGGTACCATCTGAATGTGCACCGTGTACCCATGATAGGCCACATAAACAGTCATAATCGACAGTTACATGCAGGCACTGAGGCTGCAAAAATCCCAGAGTAATTAGTGTTGTCTGAATGCAATGACATCTGTTTTCTCATGGTCCTCTAGACTTGTCAGGCCAATAAGGTGTATATGAAAAAATACGACAAGCATTGCAAATGCCCTTCTGAAAGGTCTCACTTTGGGAAAAGCTGAAGAAATGACACATGCCACCTCTTTTTTGCCAATATACCTAACAGCCAAAGCTTCAAGATTCGAAAAGGTCTTTTGAGTCATTTTACATTTGACTATGAAAGGTTTATTCAGAACATAGCACTGTGCTTAGGAAAGAATATATCGCAGCAGCTTTTGTTCTTTTAAAAAAGCCAGCTTCGTTAACAGAAGAGGAATAAAATGTGACTGTTTACTTCTGACTAGTGTGCTTACATGTCAGTGCCATCTCTATCTTCTTTTTTAATTAAATCATCAGATACTAGGTTGCACATAATACGTGTATATCTGTATATATAGTTATTATTATTATTATTATTATTTTGCTTAAGGAGTGAAAGAACAGTTTTACAGCTGTGCTTTCTGGCATTGCAAAAACACTGTAGCCTTTTCATCTGAAGACCTGAGCTTTTGTTTTAGGATTCACAGCCTTTTACCTTAATAGTGCCTATCTCTCTGTTCTTTCTCTGGACTGTAACATTATGTTTGAGCATGCGTGTTCTCCGAGAAAGACATTAGTCATCATTAACAGAAGCACTGACACCAAGTCTAAGTGCCTCTCCACAATGACCAAGTGGCAATCATCTTTCTCTTACCCTGTCACTGCTGATTAGGGTTTTCTTTCATGAAAATTTAATTTGTCACCTTTCTGTAGCTCCTTTTTATGCTTCTGCAATAACACAACATGCCAGCAACACTAAAAATGCAGTAAAAGATGCTGTACCTAGTTATAAGAAAAGATAAGATTCAGACTGCATGGCTGTACTTTTTACCTGGTTTAACAGAAAAAAAAAAGGCCGTGCAAGATGCAGTAAACGAGTAGCTGCTGACAGAGGAAAAACTCCCATTAAATACTGAAGGCCTCAAACAACCCGGCACACCTTCAATCCAACTAATTGAAATTTTTTTCCTCTGGAAGACAGCTAGCCAGCCCCTCTTCCAAAACGTTGTTCAATAGGCAACGTAACAATATCTGAATAGATTTCTATAACCAATTAATTTTATAACTGCCTCAAATATACAGGTACTCAGGTTTTTAGCTTATACAAATATTTATTAAAGGATTTCATAAGCCAGTGATAAATTTCAACCTCACTTCTTGAGTCTGTGTCAACATTGCTCTTGCAGTTAAAAAGCCAGCGATGAAGAAAACGGCTTTAGCTGCTGCAGGCAGATGAAAAAGTTTCAGTCACGTATGATACTTCGCAGCTATTCAACATACACAGTCTCAGATTCCAGCTCTGTGTAACATTACAAACATTGTTAAACAAGATACCATAGCAATGAGTTATTTTAAGGAAGTTTTTCAAAACATTTACTCTTCTGCTTTATTTCAATTTGTCTAAAGATTTTTTTTAATTATAAGCATATGCTATTTTGTTAACATCTGTGCACAGCATAAAACCTGACTGAATTCCAACTTCTGAAAAAATGCAGATAACTTACGTCCCTCAAATAAAGTAACAACATTAGAAAACTTCAGGAGATTCAGGTTAAGATACTTGAGTTCATTTAACTGATTTTCCATACAAGTATATTAAAAAAAAACCAAAACAGCACCACTTATTACAATTTTTACGTTCTCCCAATATCTTTCAGAATTTAATTAAGTGTAAAGCTAAAATTTGGATCTACCTCTATTAAATTCTGAAACCACAGCTAGTAAAATCCAAGTAATAAAAACTTCATTCAGCTTCCTAAAGAACTGGTACTCCACTACTGACCCAAAACGGCATTGGTAGTCAGAACAGAAACTATATTGCTAGCACCTTGGATTTATAAGAAAGTTTCAATATCTTTACACAGTCTCCATATATGAAATTCAAGAAGAGGAAACTAGGAATTAAAAGCGAATTTTGAATGGCAGACTGTGATTGTTGTACTACTATGGCAGTATAATCTTGATTAAATGCAGAGCAATACTAAAGTAAAAACAAAACCCTGCCATGGTAACCTGAATTAACTACTGAAGCAGACCATGTTTATATAGAAAGCTGGCGTTTTCAGCAATTCTACTTGCTCTCAAGAAAAACTTCGACTTTCTGGAGGACATAAAATAAAGTTAAGCTTCCCCAGCCGCACATCTACCATTGTTTTGTTCTCTACGTTCTCCTTGGCTCTTTGCCTGACAAGCCAGGACCGCAGATATCGAGATCCTTGCTCCGCATCCACGTCAAGTTCAAGTACGGAAGTTTAGCTCTTTGACTCCCACCCCCACCTCCAAGTCACTTGTCAGTAAAAGGTTGGGCGATTTATTGACCACTGCTGGATGCGTACTGTCAGTGCTGAAGGAAATATGAGAGGGGGCTGTCGCTACTGTTCTGGAGCTCATTGATAATGACATACCTGCCTCTGTCACCCATTACCCATACTACAAACTACTTAGACCTAACTGAAAAATCAATAGCCGACTTGCACCGGTTCCTGTGGCTGCCTCCTTTGATTGTCAGCTCCTGTCTAGGGTCAGCACTTACATGAAAGGGGCTGTGACTGCCTGATGCTTTCAGGACAACCTAACGATATGAAACTAGCCAACAGAACAGTAAATTCTGTCCCCCTGCCCTCCTCATCAATTAGGCTTTGACTAGGCTTGCCTGTAGAAACCTGACCTTTTAAGTTTAGGTGAATATGGAACTAGCTGAACACGCCATTGCCCTCAGCCCTGAGCCAGGAAATCCACTGACAGGTTAAACAAAACAGAAGGTTGTAACTGTCATAATTTGCATTGCACTTTCACGCCAACAAGGGTGTTATCAGTGGGGGCAAGCCCTGGAACACACAACGCAAGCACCCTAAGTCACTCTCCTCATAAATTTTCAAGTGAAGGGAGATAAAACATAAATTCACAAATGACCGCGCATTTCAAGTCCCACTTTCTTTCAAGTTCACACTCTGGAAACCCACAAAGTACATATAAACAATTCCCCTTCATGGGCGTGCTGGCACTCGGGTACCAGTTAGAATGAACTTCCAAGATAGATAATGAATGGGGAAAAGCTACCTGCCTATGCCTCTTAAGGACTCTCGTATTAGGCTTATTCTCCGATGCATATTTATATGCATGAATACTAATCATTAATGGATTATACACACACACACACCTGTACTTTGGGGCAGCAGGTAGGCATAAATAATCTAACAATCCCCAGAGAACCCTAGCTAGCACTTCTGAGTAGTATTCACTCTTATATCCTGTATCTTGGAAGTCCATTAGCATCATCTGAAAATCTCTGTGACTACAACCAAACAATAAACGTTACATTTTAATGCATCTGCCCTCCTTCAAAGGCTATAGACAACCATGAAGCAAAGAATCAAAGCAAGAAAACTCAGATCTAAAGTGAAGGCTGAACTACATCCTGAAGCTGAATACAATAGCTTTAGTAACTATATAGAGATTTTTAAAAAAACTTAAGAGCTGAATGCCTTGCTCCTCCTTTCCTCCAAAATAAATAAATAAATTGCAAATATTAAATATTAAAATATTAAAAGCAAATGGAAATATTTTAAAATTCTCTGATAAGTGCTCCTTTCTTATATATTCATTTTCAAGCAACATGTTTTTATGTCCTTTTATGCTCCTGCTTCCATACGCCTAACATACTTAATAAAAGCATTACTGGGAAATATCGACAGCATGTGTGATCAAAACAATTTATACAATTTGAACACTCGAGCTTCTTTGTACCATGAAAGGACTGGCTGTCTCTACGAACTACAATTATTATTACTTTTTTGAAAGTCTGAGAATGCCAGGAATTTTCAACGCACTTTATTCAGTGCATACAGTTAACAACTTTTAATGTAAATATACAAACGAGTCCTGGAAATCCCAGGCAAGATTCAGAGCAATAATTTACCTAATGCTTTTTACCCTACAGCTGAACGTTTTTAATTCCTGCACCCTTAACATCCTTCTCACACAAAAGCATGCAGTGCCAGATTTAAGAATGAGCTCTTACTTAAATAAGTGATAGCAAAACTGCAGCTGTTTGGTTTTCAAAGTTTAAGATCCTGTTCCAAACCTCTAGATACCCCTGTAAGCTTTTCTGCTGAACACCGCTTCAATACATGCCAATCACTGCATTTAGCTTATTTCAAATGCACTTTTAGAAATCGGTATTGAGAAAGGAAAACAGCTGAATCACGAAAAGACAAAAACTTTTTTCATTGAAGCTTCAGATACTATGTTATACTGCAATAATATTTGTTATATTGTAACACTCAGTTGTTCTAAATATGCATAAAACAGAACAAAGGCAGGGAAGACTCCTTGAAAATAAAAGCATAGAACTGCATTAAAGCACTTTTAAATAAACAGAACAGCAGTTAGAATTAATATTGTACTCCAAAAAAACTACAGAGCAAACACTAGTTAAAAATGGTAGACCTAATTGAGTCTGGATGGACCCTTTTACAGACCTAATGCAATGATTAACTATGCATCTGGTAGCATGTCAAGTCCTTTTTGTGTGCCTATCTGATAGTGAAGTGAAAGGGCATGGACAGTGTCCAGTCCCAGCAAGCAAATCATTTGGAAGCAGTCATAGCCATAGATCAAAGATTTTTCACTCTATCCAAAGTCTATTTAAACCCACCAACCCAGCCCCTTGTTGCAGACAAAACCAGTTAGAAAATAAGAAAGACTCCTTGGGATCCAAAGATAATAAAGGAAGCTAGAAGTAGAAAATGAAGAAAAGAAACAGACTGGCAGAACCTTGATTTCCATAGGCCAAGACAGCTGTTTTACATCCTAGTTTTATTTCAGACAGTTAAAGAAAAGGAACAATTTCCATCCCTTAGATCACCAAATATTATTTCAATTAAACTATGCAGATGGCTTCTATACATTATTTGAGCCAATACAGTTTCCCCTTCCCAGCTATGGGAGACGGTACCTTGAACTATTTTGCACGCAGCTTTTACCTAATTCATAAGAAAACTAAAAAGAGAGCAGCATATTTTCATGAAGAAGTTATTTTGAAATAAGATATGCACAGCAAGATATAAAATAGGAATAGCTATGATTTGATTCTCTCATTAGAAGGAGCAACAAAACCCCTGCAATGATTTTATAACTAGTAATACACTACTTTTATGTCAACATAGTACTTTCAAAGAATAAAAATTTAATACTATGAAGTACAACATGCAGAAAAGTAGAGGGCTCTAACTGTGCGTTTAAACTGTATTATATTTGAATGAGGGAACAATTAGAAGACTGTTCAAAGAGGAAACTTTTTTTTAATTAAATAAAAATTGCATCCCTTTTCTACTGTATCCAAAGTCAAAACAAAATCATCTTAAAATACAGGGAGGAGAGAGAGAGTGACTTGATATATTCCATGCTGGTGACCAGTGCTATTGAGAAGATTGAGCCCCCTCTGCTCCCTCCTCCCACAACACCCATTCCCTTTATAAATTGCACTCACAGAAACTCACTGAAAGGTTGTAACTTGTACAGTGGTTGGGGAGGGGCAGAGGATTTCACATTGCTATATGTGGTATTTGAGAAAGTACTTTTTCAAATGTAAGCATATAAATGAGAAGCTTTCACTTCTGGAGCTAGAAATTGACATTTTAAAAGGATATAGTTTAGAGAATTCTAGGTTAATTTATAAATATGCTTCATCTTGGCTAGCTTCGTGAAGTTTTTGATCTTTAAAATAATCGTCTAACCAATAAAACCACGCAGGCTATTGTTTGTTGGCATGATTATTTACGCATGTGCACAGATATGTGAACATCTAAGACAATAAACACAGCGATCATCATGCAGCTACTGATAGAAAGAAAAGTTACGGCCAAACACCTGCAAATTGATATATTTTTTTAATTTCCAAAACTTTGACTTTGCTTAGAATATCTTTGTAATTTTCATATTTTCAAAAGAAGTGCTGATTTAGCCTCACAGCATTTTTAAGAATCAGACAAGACATTATCTCTGTAGCCCACCTCACAGTTTTCTCAAGCAAATAAGTGTTATTGCATTCAATTAGAGGTCAAGTTGACAAAATCCTGGCACGTTACATCCTCTCATACTTTTCAAAAATTGATGTTATTAACGTAATTAATCAATTATTGTAAATCAAGACCAGCCAACACACATGACTTTGGTTATTTCTACTGGACAAAATAGCATGCACCAACCCCAACTGCATCCAAACAAAACAAAAGGCCCACAAGAAGTTTTAACAAGAAGAAAACACTACAACAGCATTAAAAATGCTTCTCTCTAGTGCATGTGTCTGATTTTTCCCTGATTGCCAACTTACTGCAGGCAAACTTACAAAACAGTATTTAGTATCCAAAGCAATCTTACAGCTAAAAGAAGTCACCATTAGCCATCACACAGAATCACACAGAATCAATCAGGTTGGAAGAGACGAGAAAAGAGAAGATGCTACCTTTAATACAAGATTCAAAGCATTAGAGAAAGCCTTCAGCTGCAGGTTGCTCGTGGTTAAACACCAGAATATGAACACATTTTAACACTGAATAGGAAAGGAAAAATAAGGTACTTAAAGGAGTAGTTGGAACCCTCCTCTTTCCCACTGCAGAAACAAAAGCTAGGGGAGACGTAGAAACCTGCATAAATTAATTACCATACCATTCAGTCTTCATGGAAAACAGTACAAGGTTTATGCAACACTCTTCACTGATGAGATGCGTTAATGACATGTAGAAATGAAACCATCTTTTCTCCCCCAGTGTGTGCTATCAACTAACTTCATAAACACAGTCCTTAGATCGGCAGATAGTAAAGCCGAGCCATGACTTTCAAGAGAAGGTACACGCTGTATACTATTACATGTAAACAGAGTTTTATCTGTCAAACCCACAGCAACACTTACTGTAACTATTAACTGGCTTCTGCTGTGGAGAAACACAACATGCATTACTGAACCATTTCTTTTCAAATCCATACATTCCCTGCAGCAGTTCAAGCTCCATCAGCAGTGCAGGAATGTCTGAAAATGACAGGCAAAGGGCACTAGCTCTTTTCCCATACTGTTCTTCTATAAATGGAAGCAGAGTCCTACGGAGCACTTAAAGCTGAGAACGTTTGAAGACTGATCTCCAGGCAAAAAAAAAATATTACAATGTTAGGTTCCATGAGCAGATTAATTATTCTGTTTTCTGCAAAACTGTTTCCCTTAAATGAAAGGACAGAGAGGAAACCAGCTATGAAAAAATAATGGAACGCTAGCTGGGTCTCATCTACAAAGCTGCCATGAACAAAGCGTATATGTACACATACGTATTTCATATGCTGTTCATAAAAATATTTCTTATCCCTTTTGGGAGCACCTGTTCCTGCATTCACTTTTCTCTCTCCTCTCAGCGAGGGGAGAGGGAGAAAAAAAGGGTATATTTGGCAGAAATCCTTTAATAGCCTCAAGTCAATTTGATTAAGCTTTGTTTTGCCTTAAAAATTACACCTTGTATCAGTAGCGTGTTATAGAAAGTTTAAAACACAACGTTCAGAATAAAAAAGCTCTGAAATATGTAACGTATGCCACTTTGATAAGCTGGTTAGGCAAGCAAATGCAAGTATGCTGTATCATAACACAAGAAACTTGCTAAAACTCCGAGCTGTTTTCCAGTTTTCTTCTGTTTTTTTTTTAAGAGTTAATACAAATGTACAGCATTCACTTAAAAAAAAAAGGAGAAAAAAATAAGTCTTTGCACACTTAATAGCAGCCCTTCGCTGCTACTTCACCATCCTTAGTGTGAAGAAAATACCGTTGCACATACCATGTATACACGCCCGGGTTTACACCAGCCCGAGCTCCCCGCGGTACCCAGAGGGAGGAAGCAGGAGGAGCCAAGGCAGGAGCAAACCCTCTCTGAACACCCAGTCCCCTTTCCAGTATCTTTTTTACAGAAGCCCTTGCTAACAAAACACTATTGCTCCAGGCAGCGGCATGCTGCTGATGTTGGCACTGCTTAAACCAAACAAACACGATGTTTAACAGTCAAATAAAATGTCCCGCAGCCTCCCTAATGAATTTGTCAAGGACCATCAGATCACCCCCGCCCCTGCCTCATTAACTCAAGTATGATGAGACGGATTATAACGAGAGAATACAGATCAATCGGTCTGAAGGCTTCAAGTGGCTTTTAGCCCTGAGAGCTTCCCTCTCTGCGGCACACACACGCACCCGGTCTTTTTAATGGAATACAGTATCTCCTGCTGCTGGAGGGGCTGCCACTTCCTTCTATACACCATCAAGGAGCTGCTGATGGACTTCTACACTAACATACATAAAAGCAGAGGTGACAAGGGCTCTTCAATTATAGCCTCCTCGGATCCTGTTCCCCTTCAATTATTCATCCCGGCGAGAGCAAATTCCGCCACAGACGAAGCTGGTCTTAATGCAGTGCGGCCACAAACACCCAGACACAGGAGAGAAGGGTTTCACGTGCATTATTTGCTGGAAGTGTTTAAGTTTATTGCTCAAATGATGTTTCTAATTAGCGCTGGGGCAATAAATTAAAGTCGGCTTTTGTTTAGCTGATTTATTATTTACTAGAGCTTCAACCTCAGACAGGAAAATTGGTAATGAATTGTTCTAAATCCGAACACTAGTAACGCTTCATCATTAGTCACTTTACCGGGGGAGGGGAATCGTCCGCTCCTGCTGCTTTTACCCTGAAAACACGAAAGCGCGTCCCCCCACCCTTGCCCGGGCCGCCCGACGGCTCCGGCGTCTCCTCCGCGCCCGGGACGCGGGACATCCCCGCGCTCTGCTGGAAGCGAAACCCCGCGGAGCCTTTCCCTGCCCGCTACTGCTCGGAGGGTCGATGTGCAGAACCCCTCGCCGGACCGGGGAGAAGGGAAGGCAGCCCGGCTGCCAGTGCACCCCGGTCCGCTCCGAGAGCCGGGAGCTTCGGCGGGGCTTGTGAAAGGGAGCCCAAGCCCTAACTAACTCTTCCGCTTGTCGGGGAGCCTGCGGAGACGAGGCGCAGGACCCTCGCAGCTCCGCCCGGCCAGCCGAGCCCCGGAGAGACGCTCCGCGCAGGCGAAGCACAACGATGCCCGCCCGGTGCTGCCGCCCGCGCCCGGCCCGGACGCAGCGAAGGGGCCTCTGAGCACCTTGAGCGGGTCCGGCCGCGGCCCCAGGGAGGGGGCAGGTCCGCGGGCACTTACCCGCGCCCCGGGGCGGAAAGCCCCGCTCCAGCCCGCGCATCCCCGGGACGCCTAGAGACCGTGAGAGCAGCGGCGCCAGCGCCTTTGCGAGCCAGCGGCTCTCCCCTCGTCGCAGCCTGCCCCCCTGTCCCCCACCCCTTTGAAGCTGCTCTCTTCGGAGCCTTCCCTGGGCTCGGCTCCCTCCTGACGGGCCGAGCCCGGCGGCGACACCTGACACCGCCGCCCGCCCGGGCCCAACCGAGCACCGGGCACCGCGGGTGCCCCCACCTAGCCCCGGGCGCAGACTGCCCCGGCGGCATCGGGGGAAACAACGAGCCGATCCTCTCCTGGGGGAGAACGGAGCCCCACCAGCCCCGGCGCCGGGCACGTCCGTACTTACTTCTTCCAGCGCGCAGTGGTACGGTCGGCACAAGACATGTTTCTAATTTAAACGCACACGGAAAACAGACGGCGATATTTTCTTTATTAAAATCAGCCAGCTGCAGCGAAAGGAGCAAAGAACGAGAACCCGAGCCCAAGCGCTGCGAGCTGGTTCAACTGAGGCTCCGCAAGACGAGGGGCGCATCGCGTGTGAACGGGGCGCCGGCCGGGCTCCCAGGGCGGCAGCCGGGCTGCCAGAGCCGCCCCCGCGCAGCAGGGACCCGCGGAGGGGCTGCACGGCCCGGGGGAGGGCGAAGCCGCTGCGGAAACACGCACCCTTGGCCCGAGCAAGGAGGATGGGGAGGGTGTCTCCCCGCCAGCCTAAGTTTCTGCAAGAGAAACACTTGTTGTGGTTTTGCAGCAGGTACAGCCCGGGGGGTGAGAGCAGTGCGAGCGAGCTGCTCCTTCCGAACTGACATAACATCGCTACAGTTTTATGTCCAAATCATTCAACATTCTTATTAATACAAACTTGCATAAAACATCGTTTCCTTTCGAATAACTCCATCCTACGCTTTAGGAGGATGAACAGAACTTTATGGCACGAGATTTATCTAAATTAAGGTGACTGCGGCACTGACTGAGGGCAGTAAAACAAGGTGTGCAATTGTGCTCCAGTGACGCTCTCACTTTCACTGCTGCAGCCCGACATTAGCGAAGGAAGATTGATGCCTGCGGTGAAGCACCGGCACGCCTCTCCCCGCTTCCCCTCAGTCACCGGCACTGCCGCTGGGTCTCCTCGCAGCGAGCCGAGGGAGCAGCGAGCTCCCCTCACCCTTCACCCGGCCGCCACAGCAAAGTTACAGCTCCTCCCCACCCCGCGCCGGGTCCCAGGACGCTCACAGCCCCCCGCACCCCCCGGCTCCCCCCTCCCGGCCCGGCTTTAACGCCAGCGCGGAGCGGACGGGGCGCCCCTGCCCCGCGGCCGCCGGGGAAGGAGGCAGGAGTGAGCGCGCGGGCGCGTGTGCGCGCCCCCGCGCCGGCCGTGCCCGCCGGCCGCCGCGATTGGCCGCGCCGCTGACAGCTCGGCGGCGATTGTAGGAGGCGGGGCTCCGCCCCCCGCCCGCGCCCCGGCCCCATTCATAAACTACAGGGCCCGGCGGCACCGCCGGAGAGAGACGGGCACACGGCGGAGGAGAGGCGCAGAAAGTGAGAGCCTCGGGTGGGGAGGGGGAGGAGAAGCCATCCCGGGCACAGCAGCTACGCCCTCCTCCCGCTCAGGATAAAACAGTCTGTGCAAAGAAAAAAACAACCAACAGCCAACCTCTATCTGTATCTATCTCAGAGCAATCTATATAGCGCTGCAGGACAGGAATGAGAGATCACAGACCAAGTGCACACGTCTGCGCGCAAAGATAGAGAAAGCCACAGAGCCGGGTTCAGCCAACGCCTCCAGCAGGAAAAGGGAAATCAGCAACACCCCCTGACAGTCTGAGAGAGCGGCAGCCAAACTCATGCACATCTCTGGCGGTGCCACGGACTGAAAGAGAGAGAGAGAGGCAGACAAACAGAGAGACAGACAGACAGAGAGTTCACTCTTCCGCTCTGGGCATTGCTCGCATTCTTCTCCTCTCGTATCGTGCGCGGTTTTAAACTTCGCCGCCGACCGGCTTTTCTGCGGGGACCTTCTGCGAGTCCTGGGGAAGTTTGTTTGGGTTTTGTTTTTTGTTTTTGTGGGTTTTTTTCCATGAACTATTGAAACAGCATTTTTGTCGCTGCGCGGGGGGTGGGCGCCTGAGCGCAGGGGCAGCGCAGACCTCCCTGCCCCCACCGCCACCCAAAACTTTGCGTTCCGGGAGCCCGCGGGGGCTGCCCGCCGCCCCGGCACCGCCACCGCCCAGCCCCGCTCGCCTGCGGCTCGCACTCCTCCTCCTCCTCGCCGGGGCAGCGCTGGGCTTCGCTCCTTTGTGCTTCGTCGTCCTCCCCGATTTTGTTAATTGCTCTCACTGGCGCGCCGCTGCCGCCTTCTTCCCGGAGGGGGTGGGGGTCTGCGATTTGGCCGGTGCCCTCCGCAAAGCTGCAGCCACCGCTAAAGCATTGGATCCCTCAACGTACTGCGAGAGCCCGGTGTACAGCCCGGACCTGTGCCCCAACATGATCGCCGCGCAGGCCAAGCTGGTCTACCAGCTCAACAAATACTACACGGAGCGCTGCCAGGCGCGCAAGGCGGCCATCGCCAAGACCATCCGGGAGGTGTGCAAGGTCGTGTCGGACGTGCTGAAGGAGGTGGAGGTGCAGGAGCCGCGCTTCATCAGCTCCCTGAGCGAGATCGACGCCCGTTACGAGGGGCTGGAGGTGATCTCGCCCACCGAGTTTGAGGTGGTGCTCTACCTCAACCAGATGGGCGTCTTCAACTTCGTGGACGACGGCTCCCTGCCGGGCTGCGCCGTGCTCAAGCTGAGCGACGGCCGCAAGCGCAGCATGTCCCTCTGGGTGGAGTTCATCACCGCCTCGGGCTACCTGTCCGCCCGCAAGATCCGCTCCCGCTTCCAGACGCTGGTGGCCCAGGCCGTGGACAAGTGCAGCTACCGGGACGTGGTGAAGATGATCGCGGACACGAGCGAGGTGAAGCTGCGCATCCGGGAGCGGTACGTGGTGCAGATCACGCCCGCCTTCAAGTGCACCGGGATCTGGCCGCGCAGCGCGGCGCAGTGGCCCATGCCCCACATCCCCTGGCCCGGCCCCAACCGGGTGGCGGAGGTGAAGGCGGAGGGCTTCAACCTGCTCTCCAAGGAGTGCTACTCGCTGACGGGCAAGCAGAGCTCGGCCGAGAGCGACGCTTGGGTGCTGCAGTTCGGCGAGGCCGAGAACCGGCTGCTGATGGGCGGCTGCAGGAACAAGTGCCTCTCGGTGCTGAAAACGCTGCGCGACCGGCACCTGGAGCTGCCCGGGCAGCCCCTCAACAACTACCACATGAAGACGCTGCTGCTGTACGAGTGCGAGAAGCACCCGCGGGAGACCGACTGGGACGAGGCGTGCCTGGGCGACCGGCTCAACGGCATCCTCTTGCAGCTCATCTCCTGCCTGCAGTGCCGGCGCTGCCCCCACTACTTCCTACCCAACCTAGACCTCTTTCAGGGCAAACCCCACTCGGCCCTGGAAAGCGCTGCCAAACAGACCTGGAGGCTAGCCAGAGAAATCCTCACCAATCCCAAAAGCCTCGACAAGCTATAGGGTTAACACCACCATCCCCCCTCCCGCGCACAAAACTCGCCCTCCGTCAACAACAACAGCGCCTAAAAACTTTTTATTTAACGCAAACGACGACGGAAAGAGGCGGCGAAAGAAACGCGCCCCCGCCACCCCCCCACCCACCTGCAGCTCGGCCTTTAAGAACTTGCAGACGGTTTTCCCGGCATAAACTCTCACTGCCTTGCACGGAAGAAGGGAAGAGCCTTTCCTCCCGTCCTCCAATGTGAATTTTTAAAAAGTCACAAAAAGAGAAGCAATCGGACTTTTGCATCCTCAAAACGAAACCCGAAAGGTACATTTTCCAATCCATGTATAGTCCTTTTCTTATTCTCTCTTTGTTTGCCTGAATGTTGTCACCAAGTGAAAAATTATTTAACTATATGTACAAATCTCCCTTTAAAAAAGTTTTACTGATGTTAAATGTATTTCGGTGCCAAGGTCAGATTATGTGCCCCGCGACTGACTTGTTGCAAATAGTAATAAAAATATTACTTTAACTTTACACTGACTTTTTGTGAATGGTTCTTAAATTCAGGCAAGTAAGATTCTTTCTGAACCTCAGAAGTAAATTTTTTTAAAAAGCAACGAAAACACGAGATGTAAAGAGAGTCTAAACGCGACACCTAGCCCAAGCCTGAGCTTGGCACATTCGCTGACGTTTTCTAAACTTCTCTCTAGTTCATAGAAAAACAGTGCATCTAAGAAAAAAAAAAATCTATATTCTGTAGTTCAGCATGTGACAACATCTGCTGTATTTCTATGACTTTGAGTTTCCCCTCTAAATTTTGGAAATATATGGAGCGTCGCACAGCAGCTCGCCTGAATTTAGACAGAATTAGAGCATGGCGTTTCCTAACCTACGGTCGTCACCTTCATTGTTTTTTCCTCATAGTTTTCTTTCCTTTTTTTTTTTTTTCCCCCCGGTAAATCTAAAGCGCTTGTATTTTGTTTTAAAACTCCATCGCTATTTGCTTTCGCTTCCCAGAGCGAACGCGCTTTCCATTTGACTTTGACAAGAAGGAAGTCTAGATCTACCCTGAATAATTAATGCGCTTGAGAGCAACGGGTCGATATTTTTTTAAACAAACATTTGTTTCCCCCGGATTTTTAAGTACAGCATAAAATCGCACCACAGCATAGCCAGACGAGCAGAGAAGCGACCCGTAAGGAAACCACCCGATCCCACTTCATCCCCGGTCGCTCTCTGCGCAGACACCGCCGATCTCCTTCCCCGCCCGAGCCCCCTCTCCCAAAGCTGAGATCTACCCGATCCCTGTATTTCGTCCTTTAGCAATTTCGCTTTAAGTTTGCTCAGGACGGCTTAGAAATAGTTGCAGGATTTTTATCCGGAACGCATTTCTAAGCTTTAAAAGCGTTAGCATTATCCGCTCGAGCCGCACGAAAGACTTCAAAGCCGGCTCGGAGCATTTCGAGCAAGATTTCGTGTCCTTTGTGGGTTTTTGTGGTTTTTTGTTGTTTTTTTTGGGGGGGGGGGGGGGAGGGGGCGAGTGCAAAAATGTCAGTTCTTGCCCCAAAGGACTATTTCCGTTTCTTTGTGGACGGATCCGGCAAGAAATAGACATTCAAATTTGAGTTGTTTTTATCTTTAAGTTAAAAACGAAATTCACAAGTCCGACATCAGCCTGGGAAATGAACCTCCCGCACAGCCCGGGCGGCGCAGGGGCGGCCCGGCCCCGCCGGTCCCAACACCCCCGGGGTCCCGGCACCCCCGGGGTCCCAGCACCCCCGGTCCCGGCAAAGCGGGGCTGCTTGATCGTGAGCCTCTTCATCCCCGGGCACTACAGCCCGGGCATGTTTCACAAGCTTCTGTTAGAGTCACCACAGCGCTTTCCCCAGCGCGGACCCTGGCTCACCTGGCAAAATGGGTTTAGCCCGCGGGGCCACCCTTTGCCTTCTGAAAACATCCCCGAGCAAGAGTATAAACTCTGATCTTATCGCTGCTGATGCTATCTCTACGGCAGGTTTTTCTTCAAGAACTTGTCACAATGTTTTCTTTCCAGTAGTTTAGACAAATATACAAGGAACTTAAATTTATCAAACAGATGAAGTCTCATTAATTAAACGGGCCTTCTGAGCGGATTAGGATTTTTTTTTCCAAGGGGCATTTTCTACAGCAGGTCTAGTCACCGCTATCAAGGTACAGGAACTTAAGCAGAGGGTGGGGCAGGGAGGCATTAATGCTTTAAAGCAAGCTGCTTTGTAAGCTTATTTGTTTTTTTTTAAATAAAAATACTCCGATTTTATTTTTAGCTTCCCCACATACCCACAAGAGACATTGCAAAAGGTCTTTTTTTTTTTCTTCTAAGACCTCCTGCTAAAGTAGCATCACAAGTAGAATGTAAGAGGTGTAGCCTGTATTTCATGTAACCAACTCCTTTTATAGGAACCCAAATAACATCTTTCAGATACAGAATTAAAGATACAGTGAAATCAAACCAGAATGACTACTCACAGTTAAGAAAACAACCACTACCAAATACTCGAAAACAGAAGAAAGTAAGCTGAATACGTGTTGTATGGCAATGTCCCCATAAAACATGTAACAGGAACTCTTAAGAATTAGTCACTGTACTAAAACGCCCTGTGTGCTAAACATGGAAAACAAAAATGCAGAATCATGCAGATCTGTAAGACTTTTCTCATGCTAATGCAATACAAAGCAGAACATTTTAGATGGAAAATGCAACACAGTAACATCTCAAACTGTCTTTACATTTTATATTTATATCCTTTTTACCATGAAATGTTTAAAAAAAAAACCACTATGGAAGGACTAAGCACATCAAAATTTTAAGAGCTATCTCATACTTCAAATAATTTTTAAAATATTTCAAAAATACTTCAGGACCAAAAAAAAGTTGAATCTCATTTACGGTATCTCATAAAAATCACAATTGTAGTTAATTGCTTATATTAAATTCTAGTCTAAGCATTTAAGAGTGCTGTTTTTCAAAACAAATTTATTCCTTGATAGGATTTGATAATCCCAGCTTTCAGACCCATTTTTAATACAGACAAGAGCAATTTACTCAATAGGAACAAAGAACTGAACTGGCGCTTAACACACAAGGTATTCTCCACAGACAAGCAGAAAACCACTACTTCTTCCAGGGAGTTTTTTTCCCCTTCACAAAGAAATTATTACCTTGTTTAATATTAACCAGATATTTAAAAAACCAAGAGCCATCACTCTGCTTAAATAGGGATGCGAGAATATTTACCAATCATGTCATACTTTTGAAATGTTGCTGTAATACTGTAGAAAACATTCAAGTGCAACCTTATTAAGCTAATCGCACAATATACTGCCTTTGAAATAGAAATTTTACCGAAGGTCACTAATTTTAAGCAAAACACTAGTAATCAAGTAATGCAGAGCAAATAAAGTTTGTGGAAATTAGCAAGTCAGCTCAGAAACGTATTTTAAGAGGGCAATTATGTTTTCTGCTAAGGCACAATAAATAATAACAGGCCCTGTAAAATCTGTTATAGAAAAATACGATACAGAAGCACTGAAAACTTACGAGTGTAGGAAGTTTAGTGCTATGTTACACTGGCATTATATAAAAATAGGAAAGTAAAACAAAGCATTTGAGCTAAAAGCCTCGTTGAACTTTCCAGTATTCATGCAGGCCTGTGATTCAAGATGTCTTTATTTAAGATGCCTCCCTGGAGGTTTATTCGCAGCCAGCTAATTAACATTCAAGTAGGGTCGAATTGTGGGAGGGGGAGAAAAAGGAGAAGGAAAGGAGGTGTCACCTACATGAAGTTCAGTAACATATACGGTCAGTTGCAAACTTATTAAAGCAGGAACACTGCGGACCAACAGAGGCAAAGGAAGTCGAATGAAGAATTAAAGGTCTTGGGTAATTTGTCATCATCTCTCAGAGCTCAGGGTCAATGATCTCTTACCTTCGGGTCGATTTTCTTAAAACTGGGATCTTCTTCATCCACCTCAAAGTAGAGCTCAGAAAGAGTGATGGAAAGAGTGCCTTTCACTACTACTGAGGGTGCCACAAGCTGAGCTGGTGTGCTTAGGGCAACTGGACCTGCCAAAGAGTGAAAACACCAACAATATTCAAAACAGAAAAGGGCGCGAGTGCAAATTATTTGCTTTTCAAGCCTAGAACATTAAAATGAATAAAGCAAAGAGCACAGCTCTTCCTTAAAAAGCAAACCTCTCTTTATCCCGGAAAAGAACATATGTAATAGATTTGCAGTGTCTCTGTGCTGCCGAACATTGAAGCAGCTACAATAGCAAACTGACGCATACATCATACGTGCCAGAGCTGGCTTTAGCGTGGCAGTATATAGTTTTTAGTCAGACGCGTTTTCTTTCTGAGAAACTTTGGGAGTTGCATACCTTTTGTTATATGCAATATAGAGAGTGCACACATGAACACTTGAAATCTTACTGTCAGATGTGTTCTTTAGGTACTGGAGAGTTTCAATAGCTTTCCACAAAGATGAACAGAGCAGTCAAGGCTCAAAGTTGTCCAACTGTAAAGTGTTCCCTCATGGATGCTAGAAATCTATTGTTAAGGTTACACAATGTTATAGAGCCTAAAGTAAAATGTTTTCAAGATGCTTTTGATTCCACGTTAAATATAGTTCAAGGATTCCATACAGTGTTAGTGTAGCTCGGGGACTGTGGGAGTAAACAGCTGGAGGGTTGGTTTCCAACTGAATGAATTTTTATTGGAATAATCACATCTCCACAGGGCTTATCACAGGGACAAATCAGACTACTACTGAAAACAATAGGTTCAGCAGAGATCTGACAATGCAGAACCTATTATATAAACTAACACATACAGAAAGAAAACAGGTTAGGTTTGTCATCCAGCTGATTAAGAGGTAAGGAAATGAAGTTACTTGACTGCAGTATTATCCGACTTTTGTAAAACAGTGGAAGATACGAAAGTGACAGAGACAATTTTGTTTTAATAAAGCATCTATAAATGAGGTACACACGTTCAGGTAATCAACGTGAGAATAACTGACAAAAAATTTAGATGAATTGTCATTTCCATCGATTGTTAGGAGGGTGATGGTCCTTAATCTCGCATCAATCTCAATGTGTGCCACTAGGACAAAAGAAGAGATGCTCTGCGGAGATCAGAGCAGCTTTGCCCTCTATTCCCAACGTACAAATACATTGTGTTTGCAGATGGGCATGAGATAGCTGCAGAACTGCCATGATTTCCCAAAGCTCACCCCCACAAATGGATGAAATAAGCAGCTATGTGTTCTTTTGCTGTCTCCCTTTGCCCTCTGTACATTAGCATGTAATCCAGAGGAGAAATAACATTTTTTCAATCACTCGCAGACATTCAATTACAGGGCAAGCAGACAGCTGCAGAAGCTGGGGCAGTCCAGGTCCTGTGGAAGACCCCTGACAATTTCCACTTCATTTCTAACCCACACCACTTTATTAGCGAGGATTACTTCTTAATCCCATTGCCATTGTCAAGATTATATAATTAAACTCCCCTTTCACCTCTATTACAGTATGAATGTATTACTCAAACCAATGAATGAATAATAAGAGAAGGAAACATGGAGAAGGCTGTTGAGAAGGAAGCTCGTGGCAGAAAGGGAAAAAAAGATTCACATACAGAAAATGCCATTGCATTATTCTCCCATTACTTTATTTTACTTCACTCTTCCTACACAGGTTTTCTTTTTCCATTATGCTGCATTTTTAACTTTTCTTTTTTTAAAAAAAAAAAAAAAAAAAAGAGTGGAATGCAGTTCAGGGATAAGCAAACTGCCAATAAATAATTACTTCCAGTAATTTCACTGAATTATACGTATAATACGTATCAATGTAAGATTATACTACTAGCTTCTCAGGGAACCAGAATTATCCAAGAAATGACATTTTGCTCTAAAGTAAATGTACATGGGATACCAGTTGAGAAAGCAGAAAAACACAGAGAAGTTTGCATTTTCCCTGTAAAGCCCACGGTCCTCAAATAACAACAGAGACTCTATAACTCCCAGTCCCTGAACCAAGGAGGTTACTCGTTTTTTACATTTTGAACTGTACAGAAATGGACCCACTCTACTCAGATGGCAACATCAGCAAAGGTCACATGCGACTGAGTAAAATTAATTAAGTTCAAAGATCTGAAGTAGTATTTCTTCTTCAGAAGAAAGAAGTGAAGTCTAATAAGACTATGGTCTGTGGAGAAGGGACTTCAATGGAGGAATGAAAGAGCATTTTAAAGGAGTCAAATCCAGTGAGCGTACAGATCCTTGAAACCCAAGTAAATAACCAATACATATAATCTGATAACCTCAGGAAAAAAATTAAAGCTCTCCAAAGCCTTTAATTACAGACAACTTGCCTAATTGTCCACCAGCTCTAATGATTTGAGGAGTGGAACAGTGGAACGAGGTCAAAAACAAAGAAAGGAAGCCCTTTTCAAGGCAGAGCTACTTTCTCTAAGGAAGGTTTCCTAGAATACAGATATCTACTGCAGAAGCAAGAAGGTTATAAAAGCCAGAGAAAGAAAATGCACAACCTTCCTCAAGTAGACCATGACCATCTGAGGTGCACAGAAAATGATATTAATGACCCAGTTATGGGAAGGAACAATTTATCGGTGTGTATCCCAAAACATGATTCACTTCAGAGCAGGGGAGATCAGAACTGAAATAGTAAAGAAGCTGAGGAGAAAATTAGATAGCTGAAGTTACCCGTTAAGTTCTCCACTTCTCTTTCCTCCATGAATGACATGATATCGTCATCACCTTCCAAGAGAATCTCACTTTCTGAGTTCTGATTTCCCAAAACTTGACTCTTGATGGACTGCTTTCCTTTAACAAGTATATCCTCATCAGGAGCTGAAATGAAAGAGAGACACATTGCTGTCTGTCAGGTCTCAGAGGCAACAGTGACAAGTGTAATTTTTTTTTAAAATGAAAGTTCAGGAAGAAAACTGTTTAGGACTAGCTGTGGGAAGTACCTGTCTTAATCCTCTAATGTTAGGACACATCTAGTCTTAATCCTATTAAGCCTGCTCAAAATTATCCAGAGCTCTCTGCAGCGTTTAACTCTACTTCAAGTGTTCATGAGAGGGGGGGAAAGGATACAACAGACTCTCTTCCCTCACAGCCTGCCTTCGGAAGTTGAGTTCTTTCTCTGCTGGAAGTAGGTCCCGAGTGCCTGGTGTGTTAACCTGGCGCTCACACCCAGGGTTCAGGCACCGCTTTGCCCTGGCAGCAGCAAGCAGAGGCAGTTTTCCTGCCAGGCAGGGCACCACCGCCGCGAGGACACCGCGGAGGACGCCCCGGCGGGCCAGCGACGGCAGGACGGTGCCCGGCGGGCCGGGAGCCGCGCTCGCACCGCCGCTCCCCGCGAAGCCGCTGCCGCGCCGGGACGGCACCGGGGGGCAGCGCAACAGACCGACGGCGGCGAGCGGAGACCGGCCTCGGCCCGGCAAACTCTCAGCAGCTGGGGCAAGGGAGCGGGGCCGGCCCGGGGGGGGCTCGCCTACACGGCGGCACCGGGGAGGTACGCTGCGCCCGGCCCCGCTCCGCGCCTCACCGCCCGGGGCGGCAGGCAGGGGCAAGGCGGAGCGGCGGCCTCCCGCCCCGCTGGAGCTGCAGCCCCGGCTCCCCGCCGCTGCCGTCAGCGAGGCGGTCAGGCAGGAGCGGTGCGCGGGCTTCGTGAGGCAGAACAGCCCGCGCCGCGCCTCACACGCCTGGGCGAGGCGGGGGGGGCGGGAAAATCAGCCACACGGTCACGGCTGGAGGCAGGGGAAAGCGTGCACCTGCTTCCAGGAGGCACAACGAAATGTACCCGGTCCTTACACGGGACATTTCTATGCTCGCATCTGAATTTTCGGAACGGGAGAGAAGTAAACAAACAGCTCGTTTTACCCAGAGCGCAGGTTTCACGCTACACACGGTAACGGAGCAGGAAAACGTGCCACGGCCGTGCCTGAGGAGTGCTCCCCGCCGCCCGCCTCAGGGGAGGCCAGCGCTGGCCAAGGCGGGGCTACCTGGGAATGGTCCTCATCTCGTCTGGGCACTGCTAGGTCGAAATCTATTTTATTCAAATTAAAACCTCAAAGCAGCAGCAAAATAATTAAAAAAAAAAAAAAAAAAGAGAAATTGCTCACTCTACATGTAAGTTACCACTTGCTGTGGTAAAGCCAAAACCCAGCAGTGTGCGTGTGTTGTTTGGGGTTTTTTAAAGTTGAAAATAAAAGTACTATTTCTTAAAAAAATAGATTGAGAATGCCCATGGCACAGCCGTGTTTGAAAAACATTCACCAAACACATCAGGACCAACTAACTTCAACACACTGCTCATTGCTTTCTCTGATTGCTGCCATACTTGATTTGAAGTTCCACTGTCTTACTTTAAAAATATGTTAATCTGCAAACATTTACAGAAGGCAGCAATTCCCCAGTGGCAATATATAAAGTTTAAAATTGTTTAAGTAAATATATGCACATAAATTGCAAATAATAAACTTTTCAATTAAGTGAAAACTAAAAAACCCAAACAAACAAACAAAAAATCCCCAAACCACCAAATACCCTGGTTTTGGTTTAGGCCTTGAGCTTACAAAAAACCCAAACAACAACAACAAAAAAACAAAGACAACCAAAAAAACCACAAAGAAAAGGAAGTTTAACTTGCCATACAAAACAAAATGCAATTTATGCATGATCCTTTCTCCCCAACCCACAACTGCCACTTGTAAGAAAGCCTTTACAATAAATCATTGTAAAGCTTTAACTGCATTGTGCAAACACAAATTTTACTTTCTTCTAAAATGTGCTCTTGTAAATAATGATAACTCAGATTCTGGAGCTGTTCAATGTGAGTTGAAAACCTTCTTGTCACGGAAAATATGCAGCTGATATTTAGAAAGGTTTTCCTGTAATTAACTCCCCCTTGAGGATTTTAAGTTAGCAGCAGTAAAATTACCAACAGTATACTAATATACACCACATGCACTGTTACTCAGTGGCTTACCAGCATTCTCTTGAAGATCAAAAAAAGGTAAACTAGAACAAAACCATGCCAGGGATAAAGTCAAAGATAATAATTATCATTTTTTTTAATCCAGGCAAACTGTATTTGTTGTTTCAAAAACCCCATATGCACCGTACATACCTGCCATTTTTGTTTCCTTTACTACAATCTGTATTATACTGAAGATGCTATTTCAAACTAGCCTTCTACCTATTGTCATATAAAATTGAATTGAGAGCCACGATCATACTTAGCACAACTTGTCCAAAATACTAGTACATCCTTCAGTCTTTCTTCTCATCTATCATTAAGAAAAAATAAAACCAGTGCGGCAATTTCCAAGCCAAAGATGACTGGATAACAGAAATGTACACCTCCTGCCTCATCTTTGTCACTTATTCAGATTTTCTTTCCCACTAATGATATTATACTGATTCAAAAACACACATCTTATGTAACTGCCTTTATCAATAAAAGATTTTAGACCATAAGTTATTTTAGTCCATTTTTCTAAATTTTTGTCATCTCTTTACATATGATTTTAGTTACCCACATTTCCTGACATGCATGAAACGTGTATACACACAGGCACGGGAAGATGCAGAGCCTGTCTACACATCTGCAGATACGCGCTACTAGAAGGCAATAAGACATCACACTCTGAACCAGAATCTGCTTTTTCTGTACTGACTTGAATAAAGCACTACGCCTGCAACCAACACACACACGCCCACATGAGTATTTGTATAGAACTGAATATATTCCACATGGATTCACCTATTTTCTGTAGACAAATTCACTTATGTACGTAGGCCATGACCTAGCTCTCTTTCTATATTTGCTGATTAGAGATACATATGGCGGAGCATGACATCGTGTGACATACTCAGTTGCCAAGTATGTGCATAGGTATATTACACTGGATTTCGTATTTCAGGTCCCAAACCCTGCTCTGTCATCTGCTAACCCAAACTGCTCGCTGCCAGGCCTGCTTATTCTTGGCGTGACTGGAGCTTCTACATTCACACACACCTTTTCAAGATCAAGACCCCAAGGCATGGCCTATGCACAGGACAGAACAGCCTGCTGGCTGAGTATTTGTCTAGCAGAGCAACTTCATTATTATAATTCATTAGTGTAATTCCATGCAATCCTTCCCCAACTGCTCTGTAAGACACAGTTTCTTCAAGTAGCTTTTTGCAAACAGATCTCTGCATCTGCAGAGAGTCTTATTTATTCCAGTTAAATCTCTGGAACACTTGGGTGTAAAACTAATAGTTTAGCTTATGTTGCTGAACAAGCTTAAGGCATTCATAGAATGACGTTATTTTAATTTGTTTGTCTATAATTTAACCTTACATGCGAAATATAATTTTTAAAAGCCATTTGAAAATAAAGTATCAGAAAGCACGATACAGAAGATATTTACTATTACTTTTTTTTTTTTTTAATGTCTGGTAAATGTCAGGAAAAGCAATTCAGGGAAAAGATGAATTAAAAAAACCTTACTATCTATTTATCCCAGAAGCCTCCCTCTAGTTTTCCTATTTGTTTAAAAAGATAACAATGGAAAAAACAACCACTTTCAAATCAGATTTTTAAAATATTATTTTTAAAATATTATTTTTAAGACTTCTTTTTCATTCCTTGATTTGAAGAAAACTGTCCAGTCGATTGCAACACTGTAGGTGATCAGCTGCTAGTCCCTTGCAGTCACAAAGCTCTGAACTTCGCCTACTGCCTTGAAGGAAATGCTACAGACTGTTTTAATCACCCGCTCCCCAAGTTTTTAACAAATGTCAATAAAAAACAACAAATCACTCGTTAAAAAGCTTGATAAGGTATCTTCTAGCAGCTAAAGATTCACTCACAAAATACTGTATTTGGGGGTCAATCTAAAAATACCAACAGGTTTAAAGTACTCATTTTTTTCACTTTCACACCTATATAAGTATTTTGGTTTCATTTTTAAACAATGGGTCAAAGGGAGAACAGAAAAGAGTTAACTCTTTCCAGCCCAAACTTTTTCTACCAAACCACCTTCACCTCTTTTTCCTTCCCCCACAATACTACACTACTAGACTGACTTTTACAAATAGCCATTTTGGAAGGACTTTTTTTCCCCTTTGAAAAATTACCTAAAGCCTTTTTTTCCCAAGCAAGTTAATGTGAACTTGGGAATGGCAATTAAATTGTCAGAATTAAAAAATTTGTTTTTAACTAGAAGGTAGCCAGAAGTATAGTCATGGGGCTGGTATTGATTGTCTGAACAGAGAACATTAGTCTTCAGGTATTTATTCTGCCACCTCTGCACCAGAGGTTCTCCTTCAAATCAAATCAATCCCTGGAAAAGATTGGTTCTTGCCACTAAGACACATAACTAGGCTGCAACAGAGCTGATTGCTGTTGTTCTTTCTAGGTTTTACTGAACAATATCTAGGCTTCCGATTGTTTCTGCATAATTTTCAGTTGTAAATTGTGATCTTTCCTAGACTGTGAGCTCTCCTGGGTGAAGAATACATCTGGTTTTATTTGAAAGACACCAAGCAGTTGAGAATCTGTATCTGCTAATGCAAAGTCTGCTAAAATCCGTGCTTTCAAGCATGCTTACTGCAATAGTACTTTCCCATTATTTATGCAATATTTTCCCTGTCTCCCTTTTGGCAAAATCCCTTATGCCCAATTTCAGGTTTTGGTTTTGCTCTGTTTTGTTTTGAGAAAAGCTTAAATAGGCAGCAGGGAACCTTTTAGTCATTATTTAAAAATGCTTTTGCTTCAGAGACATGTAAAATTAATTGAAATAGAATAATTAATGATAAATTATTGATAAGAAATCATAAAATACAAGGGCAAATATTCTGTGAATTCTAAGGTTATCTACATCACGAAAACAAGGCCTGAAAGTCTGATTCCAAAAATCTGAAAAGAACTGGATTTTCTGACCTGAAATTGGTTATTATTAAAAGTTTATAAACACAGATCAGAAAGAAATAGATCAAGTGACCACTCCAGTTGAGCTTTCTGACAACTGTACCTTCTGAGACTTAAAGAAAAAAAAAAAGCAAAATAAAACAAACAAAAAAACCCCCAAAAAACACCATACCAAAAAATCCAAACCCAAAACCAAACCATAAAAAAACAACCACCTTTGTATTCCTATACATTATATATAGTTTCCAGTTGAACTTGAATTTGTACTTTGGTCATCTATTTTACAGCTTGCCAGTGGAAGGTCTTGCAACAAGACAATTGAATACGTACGCACACTCAGTTAGGCAGACAGTAATTATCTGTATTTTCAGCAATCACATTAAATAATGATTTAAGGTAAACTAGAATATTCACTGGAGAGATAAAGAAACGGAATGGCAACAGATAAGAAAAGGCAGTATGCAATTAAATTCAGAATAAAACATCATCAAGAAACTAAACATAATAGAAGACTGTTAAAGATGTCAAATTCCGGACAGCAAGGCAGACAGAAAACAATTAGCTCTATTTAGATTACCAGGGCTAGCTACCAGCTACGCCTATTAGCTACCTATGAAATAGGGCGACTTTCATTCACTCATCTTTTGTATTAACAAAAATTGTACTCCTGTCAATTACAAACTGAGTATGAGCCATAGCCCTTGAAATATAGCATGGATTAGTGAAAATATCACCTGACTATGAAAGATGAATAATCGTATTAGTGTGCATTTACTTACGGAAGAATTAGTTACACAACTATAGATAGAAGCTCTAAATATTTTACAGTAAAAATAAAGATTTTTTTCAGTATTTTGATTAACAATATAAAGATTAAATATGAAAATATGAGTAGAATACATAAAATTGTGACAAGATCTATTTAATTTAAAGTAAACATAATTCAAAGGGGGGGCATTTGTTGTTTATCTGTGGAGTATTAAACAGAAAGAAACCTTGCGCCCTTAAAAGTCCATGGCATAGAAACAACACACAGTATTAAGAACAACAAGCCCCAAAGCAAAAAAGGGGGTTAATTAATTCTGCATCTTGTTCCTCTTTCTATAGTCAAAGATGTAGGGCTCTACGAACATTGCTTTCAGATCACTTTATTGACTATTCTCTGTATGGTCATTTATTTTAGAGGACTGATGTCACATTTGGCATTATATCAGCTGACATATTGTAGACATTTTCTTCCAGAAATGGCTCTTTAAGGCTGAGTGCAAGAGGTTAAGATGTCTGATGGAAACTAACTTTACAATAGTGTTCTTCTACATTCATACAACAGTCCTAATAATTTACATTAGCATAAAGTTTATGCCTCCACACATAATATGTGTGTATGTATGTATGCATAAATGTATGCAGCAACTCACAGAATAAAAAAGAAAAAAAGACCTAAATTTAAATTATTCTGTTCCATGACATGTACCTTCAAGATGAAAGGTACTCAGCTTTAATTATAAGCAAATTATTTTTAAATATAAGAAAGATTTTTCTACCTTATCAATGTATCCTCATTAGATCACAAAGACATAAAATTATAGACTAAAGTCTAGTTCACTGTCTTTGGGTGGTTTTTTGTTTGCTTGTTTATCTTTTTGGTTTATTATAGAATTCTCAAGCTGATTATTGTATTAGTTCTGTAAATACATTCCTCCAGAACAGACACAGCAGCATATAACTGAGTTATCCCCGATAATAAAATGGGGAAAAAAAAAAAACCTGTTAAAAAATGCAACCTTGTTTTATAAAATCACCAGGTAAAAATTGTCATTACCACTTGCTGCTTGAACAATATGTTTCAGCATTTGTTACTATTTCTTCCATGTCAAATTCTTGCAGAAAAAATTGAGGACTTAAACATAAGCAAAGGTCTGAATACAGTTTATCTTTAGAAGTGTTATTTATCTTTTAATGTATCTGTAACAATAGGCAGATATGTGCTAAGGCTGACTGAAATAATTGCTGTGGATTTCTGAACAGGAAAGATCTTATTCTGAAGTTACTAAAGCATAAATAGCTAATTTACCGCAAGAAAGCGTGGCCAGGGATTAATGGCAAAATTGCATCCACTTTTCTTCTGCTTAGTGAGAACTGTATTTGTAATCACTGTATGCAAGGTACGCACAACGTGCCAGCTCAACTAAGATGCAATGAAAAAGCTTAACAAATACCAACATTGCTTATACGAAGAAAGGTTCAGTTTATCTTTGCATTGAACGTGTCTGAAATGCAGTGACAAAAGCCTTTGGCATTTGGGACAATTTTCTAGCCTCTTATAGGAATGAAAGTCTAGTGTTTACTGCCACGTACTGTAACCTGCTGCTACTGGCAAGAAGCAGATTTTACACTGACCATGTTCTCCGGCTGCTTTTAGGGTCGCTTCAGGATGTGTCGATCCAAGGGGGTTACGCACAAATCGTCGCCGGCGCCGCAAGTCATCTTCCCAGTAGTCAAGGCGCCAGAACTCACGAGGACGACTACAATGAAACAGAGGAGCCACATATGTTAGCAATTATCAAACAGCATGGTAGCGCTGAATTTCTGCATAAAGCTCTCCTTGTTTGCGCTGCTTTTGCCTTTTTTTTTTTTAACCTCCCCCCTTTCTGCAATCTTTTACTTAGGTATGTCCTTGAAAATAACAATATCACCTTCCAGTCTAAGGAACTCCTTTCCCTTTTTTCTTGGAAGGTGAAATGAGCACTAAATACATCATTTTGAAATGAATTGCTGACAGTGTGATCAGTTTCCCCACACTCTAGTGGCATGTGCTCCGATTTCAGCCTCATTTCAGCCTCAGCAGGGCACCTTTCTCAGTGACTGCATTTATAAACCAGAATAGGGAAAAGGCTATTATAAATATGGTATAGCATTACCTATATTAATCAAAGTCTGTCCCCCTTCATTTTTCTTCCTAATTTGTGCCTTTTTGCACAAGGTCAGTAAATCATACCATGAATTCTTGGTCCAGAAAGTGTTAACTTTAATGAATACCTCAGTTACATGGTTATGTATGTGATAATAAAATATTACTCTGTTTAGATGTGCAGGAATTTAATTAAAATAATCTCTTAAAATATTCATTACATTTAGCCCCTGAGGCTTAGAACAACACAAGAAAATGCATTTCTTTTCCATTTACTGTTTTTAAATAAACCATTCCAGGAGAGTGAAACAGCAATCTATTTTCAAGCAAATCAGATTGGATTTCTGGTTTATGTAGTCCTGTTTTTACATTTAATTAAAAACTACATGTTATGATGTGTAATAATTGCTATATTGAAGGCATACTTTTAAAAAATTACATCTAGAAAAGGTTATATCAAATTCATTATTTTCCATTGTATGCTCTAAATATACGTAGATCTTTTTAATATGGTCATATATAAGTGCCAGTTACTATCTTGTTAGATGATCATGAATGAATGCCACTGTAAATCAGTATTTTAGCCCAGAGAATGTACAAAACCCATCTATTTTAGGTATAGCAAATAAACAAACAGAAATTGCCTGAAGCATAGAATAGTCATGATAGCCTGAAAACCTGTATGCCCAAATTAAAACCCATTGATTTTGTTTGTTAGCATAGTTAGTATTAAAACAACAAATGAAAATGCATATATATTCCATTTCTGGTCGAGGAGCTAATAGAAAGTATACCTGTCAACACTGACAAATGAATAGCCACAACTCATTTAAGGATCACAATGCTAAAAATACTTGGTATCTACATTCTTAGTTTTGAGGTCTAAAGGCAGAAATGAGTTTTATTTAAGGTAAATCAAGGTTTCAAACAAACATGGTAACAAAAGCCACAATAATTTGCATAACCCTACTCTCGAACACAATTTGTAGACATTAAAAATTGTGACTCAATATAATCTTGTAAAAAGGGAGAGTGTCTTTGCATCCACCTTCATTGAAATTCTATGCCCTTTTCTAACACCAAAGAAAAGGCAGTGCTGTTCTTTATCTTCCTGATCTCTTACTTTCAGAAAAATACTTAAGTATTGAAATCAAACGCCCCAGTATCTTATTTTCACACTTCGCGCGTGTTACAATCATGCTAAAATTTGAATGCTTTGGTTATAAAATCCAATTATTTTGGAATAATTGACCACACAAAAAATTATAAAATACAGGAAGATACAGGTTTATTCAAAGGTCGATTAATAACTTAAAATTCTCCATTAGTGATTATAGAAAAAAGGCAGAACACAGCTGGCTATGTGCATGCCTTTGATAGTCGTAGAGCATGGATAGGCACTTCATCATTCTGCCTTCCTACATTTATCTGTTAAAATTATTATCAAATATCAGCCAGGATGCGGTCGTGAATCACAGACTGCTCCTCGTCTTCAGGGGAATGATACAATGAGGGTCTATTCATCAGTATGGCAATCGGCACAAGTAATTAGTTCCCTAGACTGAGATCTCCTACAAAGCTTATTTCAGTCAGCACCACAAACATATGACAATGAAAAGCTAATGGAAGCCGCTAAAATTTGTTAACCTCTTCTGCCATCAATCCTTCTGGTATTCTGTGCTACAGTATTATGCAAAGATGGTAAATTATTAATTTGTCATTCATCTATCTTTCTACAGTTTTGATAGAATTAAGTGATGCCATTCTTCTGGATAACAATTACAATTATATAACATTACAAAACTATGCTAAAATTATTAGAAAAATAGGTAATAATAATCAGGCACGAAGTATTATCCTGAAACATAATATATCTTTGGTCCCCTACTTTTATTTTCAGCTCGGAATATGAAATTTGCATAGGAATCCACCTCCTTCACCGGTGCACTGATTACTCACCAACAACAACACATCAACTATTAGACTGTGTATTTGGGTATTTGTAACTATTGGCAACTACTGTATTATGAGCTTAAAAAAATATCTACTATCTATGCATAGAAAAACATCCAACAAAAACCTGCATAGCCAAAAATAAACACTTGTGTTGTCTAATTCTTACAAGTGAGCCATTTTTGAGAGCAGCTATTGGGATAAATGCATATTAGTACCAATATAAGCTAGTATACTATATAGCTACTCCAGAACAACTAGCTTACTAGTAAGGTCAACTAACCACCGCAGTCTCAACACTAACAGGCAATGCTGTACCATGCAGACTTTGTACCTCTACAGCCAGGGGGAGACAGATATAAATATTGCCCTGATCCAGGCAGAACTGACTGCTGAAGGACTGTAGGATTATGAAGTAAAGGGCCAAGTAAGCAGATTTTGGGAACAGTATAGAGCCGTTGACTACAGGGGACATTTGACAACAGAAGTTTCCAGCGCTACAATAAAGGCTGCCGTATGGACTAAAGGTGCTATATGGACTGGATCAATGAACATAAGTACTCAATTAGTGTAAGTGCAAGAGCAACATTTCTCAGGGGGCTGGGGATTTATGAATTATAAATCATATAATTTGCATAGATTTGTCAGGGTCCTCTCTAACATGATACACAGTAATGAGTGGTTCCTCGGTAACAATATTGGACTGAATAGAAACAAAGCTTTGATATTAAATGTTTTATTCAAATAGCATAACCATTATATTGCTTCATTTTTCAAAGAGTTCCCCAAATTACCAGGCTACGTACTCGGAATTGAGATAAAACCTTCCTCTCAATTCCCGTATAACTAACTAGCTTGTTACAATCGTACAGAGATGAGATGAAATACAGAATGACCAACGTAACCTGTATTCTCAAGACTTGGAGCATGTCATGCAAAAGAAAAAGTCACTTCACTGTGGTCAATGGGAAAAAGTTTAAATGCTCACATATCTTCATTCCAAGAAGAAGAAACCTATTTTTCCTACCAGTTTCAAAGATTAGCACAATTGGAAACAAAACATACCAACTGGTATATTAGTTTTATTATGGTGTTATAGCAAAGGAATTTTAGGCGTGGGAATTACTATGAGTCCTCATACCCTTTAGGAGGTTTAAATTGAATCTAAGCAGTACAACCAGAGAATGACAAGAGGATCATGCAATTGCTAAAGAATTACTTCTGGTAATGACTTATCCATTGTGTATTTCAAGACATTCTGCTACCTCTATGACCACAAAAAAGCAGCAGTCAGTACACTAGTGTGGATAGAAAAGGGACTCCGCAAGGTGGGGAAGAGGAAATAAAATGTAAACCTACAAAAGCAATAGTTTGAGAGGTCTTAGGGCTGTATTTGGGCCACCAGTTAATTGAGAATGGATTCTAGCACAGAAGCACCCGTTTGGATCCTTAGATTAGTGGAGTACTAAACAAACACAGCCCAGAAAAGAGAAACAAAGAAAAGGAATGAAAGGTGAAAGCAGCACGTTATGGAAATCATCTACAGAGACAGAGGATGACTAGAGCTCTAAAGGACCTCTTCTATCTAGAAGGCTATCTAGCCTTAAAGGCAAGAAAACCTACTCACACGAAAGACAATTGCAATAAACTTAAAAGCAGATGGAAACTAGAGTGTGTATGCCCTTGAAAAAATGTGTTGTTATGAAGACTTAGACCAGCACAGTCTGCTATTATAGTCTTTGCACAGTCTACTATTTAAAGAAAAACAGTTCTTCCTCTGCTGTATGGCAATTATGTACATTAAACAGCTATATGAAACATCAGTCAACATCAATTTTGTACCGCTCGAAATGACTGCACTGACACGTCTGGAAGCAGAGGCTGTTCCCAGACCACAGAACGAGAAGAGAGGTGGTGATCATGACATAAGCATAATACCTCATTCACGTGCCCTAAATCTATGTGAAGATACCAAGATAAATTTCCAGATGACATACTCCTCGTTGGATCTCTAACTGTAGAGTTAAGCAGGTAAGTCAATCTCCAAACCTAATCAATCCTTGGTCTCTCCGCTAAGACCATTAGCAAGGCAATCAATCAGTGATGGCAATTTCTAAGGTGTAAATGCTCGAGCAGAGACCTAGGCTAAATTAGTTTCATAGACAACCAAACACAGAGCGGCAACACCACTTATTCATCAGTAACAACAGTATAGATTTGAAAGCAAACCTGGAAGAAGGCGGCTCTGCAATTTCTCCATCACCGACTGCAAGCCTACCACAACTGGTTTTAATTTATTCAGCACTTTGATTGCAACGGCTCATCAAATGCACAATATCAGGTGCTACTTCTAAATTACACAAAAGAGCAATCATAGAATGCAAATAATGATACCCAATTTTTAAGAAAAAATACGCTGGATTATTTTAATGCTGTTCAGGAACACTTCTTGCTCTACATTTAGGTAACTTTTGCTTCCATGTAAAATACTTCAAGAACTCAAGTCAGACATGTGCTGCAAGACACACAAACATTTTTCTCAAAAAAAAGAAGCAATAAGCATTCACATTTGATTGTCAATCCAAAGACAAAAGTGCTGAAGTTCTAGAAAGTACTACAGAAATCTTGATGGAGTACCACAGCAGACTGCAGGGCATCATGTAATGTAAGAGACTGCTTTATCTTGCAAATTGAAATCCATTGCATTTTCAGGCAGCTGGATGTCCAGAATATTAACTAAAATCTCTCATATTTTGCATATAATAATAAAATGCAAGGTATGTTCCACTAACTGACTTGATAAAATGCAATTTCAGAAAGCAAGTAAAACATTTTCTGAAACCCTTCAATATCCTTGTAATGAGCTTTCACAAACTGTGATCTAAAAAACCAAGTTACACCAGAGCACATTAATATGATTAGCTACACGTCTATACATACTAATCTAAAAAAAGTTTTGTGCACATCCAGCTGCATTATTGATTTGTAACATGATCAAAAATATCTAACATATTTTGGAAAATAAAACACTAAGCTTAATGACAGTAAAGCAAACACTGAAGATCTAACTAGACAAGCAAGTCCTCAGCAGCAGTACCAAGTTCAGCATTTCATGCAAAGATCCCATGCACAAGTGTTCATGTTGCCATGTGGTAAATCTAAATCAGAGTACTGATGATGCAGGGAAAATGACTGTTTTTCAGTAAATCAGGTTCCTGATCTGATTCACAGCTTTGCCTGTACTACCAAAGCACACAGGAAAAGGTTTGATTAGTATTAAGTCAAAGCTGCCACTAAAATATTACTTGGTCAGCTACACTCTATCTCAATGTGTGTATTTCACAGCACTTATAATGTATCTACTTCAGAACATTAAAGATTAATTAACTCCTGATAAGTGCATTGAGATCTTTGGAAATGCTATCTATGTTACCTGTATTTTCTTCAATGGCAAAACCAGTTGAAGATCTTCTATTCTCCCTCCCTCTCTCAATTGCATTCACGTAAGCATTTGTGCGGCCTCATGAAACCGAATCACAGTAACAATCTGGGCTTGTTAGGGTTCAATGTTTTTATTCTGTTTTACATGAGTAACCTGTTTACACTGCAGTCTCACCAGCAACTAGATAACTAAAAATGAGGGAAAGAAATGTGCAGGTGAGGGGAAGGAAGGAAAGAATAAGGAAGAACATCGTTATATGAGAAAATGACAGATCATGTAATCATACTCTGATATTAGCAGAGTCTGTGCCTTCTCATGTTATCTTCATTTTCGCCACACATAGACACTCATATTCCATAGTTTCAGAATACAGACTTCCACAAATGGAAATAATTGGGAACCCTTAAGCAAAAAACATCATGCACAGGCAGGCTCTTGATCTCTGCCACAGTCATTGCTGTAGTAACAAGAATTGGTCATAACAAAGGCCCAAGGCCACCAAGTACAACTTCTTTGGCATAATATCAATTATGTAGAACATTAATGTAATCCATTAAATTAGCATAGTCTATGTGCTGCTTCTACCCCTTCTCCAAGAAAACACTTGGCTTTGCTTATAAAGGATTTTTTCCTAAAAGGACTTTTGCCTTCATCTACGCTTCAATTTTAATAAAAGGTGGGGGGGTGTTTCTTGAGTTTCCAGAAGAAAAAGTAGCGCCATTCTTCTTTACATCTTTCAGAAGAAATAGATGTGAAAAGCAGGGTATGAACTTCAGGCACATCTACATGGACTTAGCATAGACCTGTCACTCTGAGGACCTTTGCACGATTGTAGGGGACCCTTGTACAGTTTAAACCTAAGGTTCTTCCAGTGTAGAGGAAAAAAATGGGAACATCAGGAAGGGAAGCATGTCTTAGCAGATGTTTCGTGCTATTTCCCCATATAAACAAGACAGTACAAACTGCACAGATCTGTAATTCCTAGGTTTGCGTTTAAAAAACTGGCAGAAATGCTGTTTGCATGCTTTTATACAGTAAATAGTTAGGATATTATCTCTTTGTCTCAACCACCCATTAGACACTGCAGCTACAACTCCCTGCCCAGGCCTCCCAATCTCTGTGTTTTGCATCATACCAAAAATCCATTCCCATCTAACTAGCATGCAAAACAAAAAGGAACAATGCCAATTTCAGATATCACAGAGACTCTTTTCTGCATCAAAAAGCTTTGAATTCCTCCTTCAAAAAGCAATCCAGAAAAAATGTTGACTGTAATTGTTTCAGTCTCTCTCTACGCACTATAAAGCACCATGTCAGGGTAAAGACAAGCCCACCTTTAAGGTGTTGCTCTCCTAGATGATTGTGTTATTAACCTCCAGTTTAAAAACAGCTCTGTTTATGTATGAGTTTATGTGTGCTCTTCTTTGATCTTTATTAACCCCTTGATGGCTAACCACAGCCCCAGCTTTTTTGGAGGCAGCATTCTTTGAAGTGCTGGCATTCCAGTGCACACTGATACTTCAAAGAGGGCTTACTTAAATACATGGTACCATACTAATAATGTATTCTGCAACCACTATCTTATCTTAGACTTGATATTATTTTGATCAGTCTAAAATAAAGCTGCACATTAAAAGATAGTCACCTCAAGACACAGTTCAATTCTTGTTGCATTTCTGTCAAGATTAATTATAAATTAGCTGAAATTAAAACCACTCCACTTCTCTATCAGAAGTTAACATGAAATCTTTCTTCTGGCTTTGAGCAAAATTAGTTCAGACATGACTCAGACATGGAAGAATGAATGTATAGCAAATTTGCAACTGGATGCTTTGGCTTAGTTGCTCATAAATCTTCCCAGATCTCACATATCCTAAACCTGATTGCAGTCAACAACTTTTACTTTGTTTTTGAAAATAACTACAGTTCATACAGATCCCATAAACTGCTATTCATCTTGAAAATAACAATACCATAATATACAAAAAGCAGGTACACTGCAGCTCACTGGAGTTTTTTTGCTGTTTGTCTGATAATGCAGAAATTTAGTCTGCAGTACTTAAGTCATCCCTTCCTTGCCAAAATGAACAATGGAATATAAGAATATAGGTTGGAGGATATATGATAAAGGACCCAGCTCAATCTCTGTCTCCTTTGGCCACTACTACTGGTTCTGATGCTTTCACCTTAAGTACATGCATGGAAAGGACCTATATCTTTTTCACTAATTACAGCATCAGCAGGTTTTCTGTGAGGAATAAACATTGAAATATTATAACTCAGATTAGTTCTTTCCAGTAGCTTGGAATTTGAGATTATAATCTTTCACTATTTCTAGATTTATAGATCAACTTTTAACCAAAATGGGAAAATCTCCTCAGATCTGTTATTTCATTTGTATATTGTTCTGACCCCAAAAGTATTAAACACAGGAATTACAGTAAAACTTTTTCCAAAAATCTTAGATTTGACCTACACCAAACATTTCAGCTTCACTATCATCTCTTCTAGAAGAAACAGAATGAAAGCACATTCCCACATATCTGCACTTTAAGAGCTGTGGCTAACCTGTATCCTTTTTTTATAGATCTCTTAACAGCGGGATACTTTTCTTGCTTCCATGAAAATGTAATAGTGCACCCCTCTGATTCAGCAAATACTTTTCGCTCTATGTTCTTCTAAAGGAAGTTAAATTTTTTTTCTTTTGTATATATATTTTCAGAGTCCTCTGCCAGAAAGGTCTAAACTAATTATTCAATTTTTTTTTTCAATAAGAAGTTAAAATTAGTATCTAGTAACTAAATTAACTCAGCAATTCAACAAACACCAAAGAGAGGAACAGAAAAGATGACCAAAACTTAGGTACAACATCTACAGTTTTCCAATCCAGAATGAACTTCTGCAAGGCGGTGCAAGGTCTGTTAAAGACCACTTGCCTTCAAACCAGCCTTGCCAAAGTAAGTTTTCCATTCAAGAGAGACCAACCTGTCAGTTCCTTTCACAGGAAAGAGACTGTCCTCCAAATTATGAGAGATGGAACAACTCTGGCCTGCTTACACATGGTTTTTTATATTTTTTCTAAACCTAGAATAATAAAGAGAAGAAATTCCTCTCGGAGGTCTCTAAATGCTTACATTTCAAAAAATATATGCATTTTATCTTTTTATTGTGACAGAATTTGAGTACATCTCGGGAGGTAAGAAAATTTCTCCTTCGACCTCTTGCTTAATCACAAATTAATTTGAACATACTTGTCCCTCTGCTTTAAATTATATTAGGGGGAATAGGTAACTCTCTCAGGAATAGGTAACTCTCTCAGGTCCACAGCATGTTTGGCTACTGTTAAACAGTATCTTGGAAAATGTATTACCAATTCTGATTCCGGGTTAGGATACTGAAGTCTTAGAGACACCCAACTTCAACATGACCTGCGTTTCTCGTACTCTCTGATATAACTAAAATCAAAGCTTACATTAAAAAAAAAAAACAAAACCCAAAAAACAAAACAAAACACTAACCAAAACCACATAAAACCACCCTTCAAGCATGCTTTAAAGGCTATCACTTCAGTCAGATATTTAGAAATTCAGGATTTAGAAATCTGAGGAGAGCAAAAACCTGGGAAATGACTTCATTGTGTGATGATTGCAGGAACACATGTAAGAAAGAGTTCAAGTAACTGCAAACATTTTATCGCTCTCTGAGACAGGAAACAATAAGTACAAGACAGCAAGACCACTAAGAAGCACATGGAGCAATACTCCTAACTGCTACCATACTAGCATAGCATAGTCAGGAAACAACAACAGGACTCAAAAACCTTGCAAAAGGTCTCTAAAAATAAAAACACAGCACTGAATTATGATGAAGCACCCTTTCCTGGACCACACAGAGAATAATGTATTTACTCAAGCTTTAAATGAAGGAAAAAGTAGCCTGAAAACATACCTTATCTTCTATTATATGTAGCCAAAGAACCAGGAGACAAAAGGCTGGCAATTAATAGGCACTGCACAGAGGCAAGTTCAGAACTGTTACCTGACACAGTCTGCAAGTGAAGATGCTGCCTGTGAACTGCTCTTTGCAAGGTGGTAGCTATCAGCTCACATCAAGTCCCCGCAGATGCCGCGAAGAACACTGCTTCACAGCTATCTGCTGCACAGTCTGCAAGAACTCGGTGTGAAACAGCATTACACTATACTACTGAGGATGGAGAAGCAGCGTTAAGGTATAGGCATTAAGGTCTAGACAGGTAGGAAAAATGTTCCCAAGAGGGTGAGCTGATGCGGGAGAATAAGCTAACAAAAAATTGGAGTCTCCATTTGCAAAGGTGAAAGTGCATATTTGGGGCCAACATCAAGAGGTAGAGAGGCACTTTATAGTTGTTTTTTCTGCACACACCCATTATTGTCATCCTATATTTAGATACAGTACTATTTCATGCCTGATTACTCAGTGCTAATTCGAGCTCGCCTAAATATCTGCAGCTTTAATCACCCATCTTATCAAAGCTAGCTGAAGCTACTGAACTGCTTCCTGAGATCCACTGATGTCCCAAGGGTCATAAAAGTTCTGAAGATACCAGCCCCCTCTGAAAATCACATCTAACCTCTGGCTACATTAATGAAAGAGAAGTGCAGAAGTCATCCTTATTAATGTTACAAACGTTACCAAAGGATTACTTGCAGTAAAGCATAAGCAACATTAGAGTGCTAAACTACCCAAGGTTCCTTTAACATAGTAATTCAATGGCTTAGTCTAGGATAAAAGCTTGTGCAGTGACACGTCAGGAGCAGCTAATTGAGAAGATGTAAACTTCTCTTCCATAGCTATTTTAAGAGAGAAATCTAGCAACAGATAACTTGGTAATGAACTTTTGGACTGAGCAATACAAGAGACATTGCAGTCGTCTTTCCTCCACATATCCTTACTTCACACTCAGTGCTGTAGCGTTAGCATTTAAATCCAATGTTATAAAACAGGATTGATAACAAAGACTGTAAAACGAAAGCTTGAGAAGCAACAAACCAGGAAGTGTTTCCAATTCCATTTTGGTGATTTAAAAATGAATATAACCCCCCCAACTTCTTTCCCCCCCTGTGTTAGCATCCATAGAGATATATGCTAAAAAACAATGAAGCTTTTTCTTCAAGGGGGTTATCACCTCTCTTGACAAGGCTTCTAACTTTTGCCTCTTCAGGCAGCTACTCTTTTATTTGCTTTTAAGACAAATTTACTAGCCATATCAGCAACAACAATTCTGAGTTTCAAGTCAAATGTGGGGGAAAAAGAAAAAACACAGTAGGAAAAACAACATACCTCTTTAGGTTCTTTCCTAACATTGAAACAAGTTTCTCAATCTTAAGCAGTTCTTCTCAACGCAGCAATCCCATCACGGAGGAGAATGAAATGGACACAACACTGTCACTCACAACTGGAAACAATAAGCCATATGCAGCAAAGAATCCCTCTCCCACAGCCACTCAGCACCACTAAGAAATAACCCCACCGGAGAGGAGAACTGAGCAATCTGGGCTGACTCACGCTGGACTGCACCCA
Organism: Nyctibius grandis; assembly: GCF_013368605.1. Classification (NCBI taxonomy): domain Eukaryota; kingdom Metazoa; phylum Chordata; class Aves; order Nyctibiiformes; family Nyctibiidae; genus Nyctibius; species Nyctibius grandis. Next base: position 69,922,407 of record NC_090663.1, on the reverse strand, counting down.
AACCGCATCACTCCAGTGGTGGCACCACCAACCACCCTGTCCCCTGCAGAGGAAAGACGTGAATAAACCCCCTGGATAGAAAGAGCACAGCAATGGCTGTACTTTTGTTAGACAAAAGTCTAACTCCAAATTCTGCATCCAAAAATGTCAGTGGTGGCTTAAGTGGTGATTTAAGGAAGAGTAAGATCAAACTGATCATGTATAACTTCTTCCTAATACTCTGCCAGTTTCCAACTATTTTCAGCTCAGGGGATTTCCTGAGTCTAGTAATAAATAGTGGTTTGTCTATTTATACTCCTCCTTCCTCCTAATGTGTTTCTCTTCCAAGTACTCATCCACAGTGGAGAAACAGGCTTCAAACCAACCTAAGTATCAGTGGCCTCAACCCCCAAATTCAGAGCTTGTGAAGAATTACTACAGCAAAAAACAACAGGCTGGGACTGTGCTGATTTCTGGGAATTTCTGTTCTAATGTGTCACTTAGGCACCAAGGTAAAGAGTTTTAAGTGGCACAGGCAAACCTTAGTTTCTGGACTACAGAATTCCATCTGTGTGTGTATAAATCAAGTATCTGTATAGTATGTGACACTGTTAACTTTCATGAAAAACAACAGTAGGACACTGAAGAGAAAAATCCTTTAGGTACTAAAGAAACTCCTAACACAACTATAAATTGCATATTTAAAATCTGGAATGCAAATATGAGAGCAGAACATTTCTCTTTAACAACCATACAATTCTCCACATTTTTTGCTTGAGATGTTAATTCTTGTTTTATGTAAATTCTTCAGAGAAGATTATTTAAGGCCATATCACTTATTGTGCAGATATTTATAAGCATAATTTAGGTATACTGCATCACAATGCATATTTTCTTCCTTGAACATGATCTTCCTCCTGCATATATAAACTGTATGTGTAATTATCTGTAAAGTTACACCTTTCTCCATTATTCAGCTTTAGAAATAATCATGTATTATGCCTGCTAAACTAAGCTAACTTCTTTTTTTCAGTACCCTACAATGAAAAAATTAAAGAACCTAAACATTTTGACAAAGCATATAATACAACTTCTCCAAGAAACCTTGTTTACAAAGTTTGTTAAATCCATCACAGAAAACACTCTTTAAAAAAAAATCATGGTAACAGAATTGAGAAGCATATTTTTTTGCAATTAGCTTCTCTGCTGACAGAAGAGTCAGTTCAGACTGACACTGAAAATTGAGAAAAGACTCTTTCATTTCATCATGAAAATTGAATGTTTTCACTTTCCTTTTCAAAATAAAAAGCCCACCTATTTTGTAAGAGATTTCAAGCATAAGATAAAGTGAAAAGTCTTCCATTGCTGTAAAAACAGTAATGTTTTTCAGAAGACAAACCACTCTTTCTCATTTTGGGAGGAAGATGAATTCGGTTATTAATGAAATGAACAGAGCTCTAGAAAAAAATAAAAAAATATTAATTTACATGCAAGCCAGTTTGTTTTTTTAAAGTGACTTATGAATTTTAATTTGGACTTTTTCAAATACTGAATATATACACAGCTACTTGTACTACATTTTTCAACTAAAAATTAAAAATACAGTAACGAAAACAATGGCAAAAGGACTCAAATAAAACCTGATCTTTTGCTACAACTTCTCAAGGTCACAGGATTCATTTTCAGTATCATGCACCATTAAAATTTACTTTGTTGTACTAGTCACTAAGAGGGATAGAGAATATGGTTTTCACAAAAGGGATGGCTTTCATCTAGACTTTCACCCTCTTTATAGGGAATAACTTTGCTAAACTTTGGAAATGAAATACATGTGTGAAGCTATACGGGCAAGCAGCAAATCACAGCAATAGCTATGGATTACTTAGCAAACCATATGATAGAAGTAACCAATCTTTGATACTAATCACTGCAAGATGGTATTTTCCCCAAAAATTTCCCACGAGGGAAGGGGTTAGTGAGAGGAGAAGAGACAGACTGACAATCATCACCGCAATTACAGAACACTGTATGGGATTTGGGGATGAGAAATTAACACATTAACAAATGTAACAGGTTCTTTGCCTGAATTTATTCTCTGATGTGGATTCAATGGCTTTTGAACATTTGATAAAAAATAGGTTTGTACGTAATTCTACCTGCCCCAAAGTCTTCTAAGGTATCATTTTAATTTATGTTTACTATATTTTAATCATTTGGAATAAAATTTCACAAGTCAAAATTAGCTATGTTAAAAGAACTTTAATTTAGAAGCTGTTGCCCAAAGTACTACTTTGGTTATCTCTGTACAAAGCTGCCAAATATGGCCATGCAAAAGGCTTTGGATGTTCACAGTCTATATGCAATCAGTAGGTGTTTGCTCATGGTAAAACACCTTTGAATATGCTGCCCATCCTTCCCTAGGTTGTGCCTCTCAGATTGCCCCCCATCACACTTATATGCCCAGATTGTGACCCCATGGGCGTCAAGCCCACTGAGAACAGTCTTAGTTCCTGTCAATGACAAACACACATTATTCCCACAGGCCATCAGCGAACAATTCCTCTAGTCCATAATTTTATCTACTAAAAAAAATAAATCTAAACTTTCTCTGAAATGGCTACTCCAGAAAGATCGAGAGACATTGGGACAAAGAACGTCACAGTTGTCTTTCACCAGTGTGCTCTACATCCACAACAACGTAAGCAGCACAAAGGAGGGAATTATTTCACCCAGATTCATAAGGGACAAAGAGCCTATGAGGCAACAAAAAAAGCATCTAATGTGAAAGCCAAGGAAGATAAAAACGTGAGAGATGAGAAGCCACAGGGAAGGATTATGCGTACATGATCTGCTTGTGATCAAGCAGAGAAAAGAGGACAGAGTTGGGAATCAGTAGGACAAGAGGCAGAGTAGAGAAGGGGTGGCACAAAACCACGTCTGGCTAGGACAAAAACCTGGGAAAAGCAATAAAAGGTCAAAAAAGAAATCTGATGAAGAATTAACAGGGACAGAAAATGCAGGCAGGCAAAGGCAGAAAGACAACTGGCGGGGGCGCGGTGGACAAGAGAGAGAGTATTTCTTGAATAATCTCCTTATTAGGACATTACAGGTGATCCTGTTTCTATTGCTCTCTGAAAACTGGACCTCACAATCTTAATACTGTTGTATAACATCAGCCTGGTGCTCATTTGTTATTTTTCTGAAGAGAGGGGGTGAAGTAGTGTCTATATCTAACATACAGTGTTTCCACTTCCAAAATTTCCCTGTCATGAAGTAATCTTGCAGCCGCTCTTTAAAACAGCAAGGATCTCAATCATACAAGTCATACTTAGAAACAAATCTCTCACCTACCATACCATTAAAAAAAAAAAAAAAAGAAATAAAATGAAATAAATAAATACACCACCAACCCAGCTAGAATCACGTCTTAGCATCTTCAGCAGCAGTAGCAACATCTTCATGAAAGTTACCAAACGAATCCATCCAAAACTGTGAACCTTTTAATGATGTCACTACAAGGTTCTTCAAGCAAGGACAGGTGACACTCTGCTTGTGCTGCCCTTTAATGTCTGAATCGGGAGCCTGCTGCCATTCTCAGACACACACTGCAGTAAGGCAAAGCTAGAAAATGTTTTTAGGAACATAATGTGGAAACAGTAAAAAACAAAACCAAAACAAACACCTTTAAAATTACTTAATGAGGGCCACAAAGCACATTAGTACGGTTATTAGATAGAACTGCAGTTCCTTGTTCACAGTTTTGATATGGCCATTCTTTCAGCTGTCCTTAAAATGACAATCTCTCAAATATTTATCTTTAAGGGTGTATCAAGGACTAGTAAACATCAAAGTTGAATGCTACAGTTTTCTTATTCTTTAAAAGTTTACGAACAAAAAGTATTTGCCTTACTAGGGTAGAGAGAGTACTCATGGAGGCTATTTGCTGCGTTCATAACTTAGAAAATATTGTTTCAGTAATCAAACTTCAACGTTGCTAACCAGAGACCATAACAGACGTATAATAAAATCCACAGATACAAATGGCGTGATAAATCCAGTGATTAACGCTTTAGGGTTTTGGTGGTTTGGTTTTTTGTTTGGCTCGTTGGGTTTTTTATGTACCAAATTATATATTCCTTTATTTAAAAAGAAAAAGTATTCTTGAATTGCTAGCATTACTGTACTGTGAACTAGCATTTTTCCCCTTAAATACAATATTACCCACAAGCATATGCTTTGTGTTTCTAAGCATCATTAATAAGGAAGTTGCTTTAAAGCCCATTCACGTAACGGGTCAATATTCCTAGATCTGACATACAAAAGGACTTCTAAGACCAAGCTTGTCATTTTTTTTGGTTTATTTTATATCTATTTTTTGCTCTTGTTCACCCTCCTTTGAAGTTAGTCTTCAAAGCTTCAATATCAATTGGAATGCAGCATTAAGGATTTTACGACACTATGCTACTTAAACTTTTATTGTTTTGTTGCGAAATCATAATCAGAAGGATTAAGCTCTTGTATTTGGCTTTTTGTTTCTCTTTTTTTTTTTTTTGTAATTTACTCTTCTTTTTTTAATCCCAGTTCCAGCATGTTATAAATCTGTAGCATGCCCTTTTTAGTCTTCCCGCATAGACAAAATAATGCAGTTTACACTTAAACATGCTCAAGAAAAAAAAATTAACATTCTTTATCATTTTCTAGCAGAGACAGCTAATACTCTCAGGCTACATTAATAGAATCTTTCTGCCATTGTAGAAAGTTTGATAGCACTCTTATTTCAATGTCTGAATTTTTCTCCTTTTTTTGACAAAGACAAATGATTGCCATCAATCAAGATCCAATCGGGTATACACAGAGTCAAGCAAATGCATCACTCTTTACTGGTTTTCCTGCTATTTGTGCAGGCTTTGCTCCATATTATTTTATAGAATGATCAAAAAAGCAGCCATAAGATAGATCATTCACACCCACTGTAAAATTAACTTTCATGAATAATGAGAGTTTTAAACCTCAGATAATGTATATGTTATACAGAAGATACTGCTGGAGTTCATTTCTGGCTACAGATTATGTAAATGATACTATATGACCTTTATCATTACCAACAGGACATGCAAAACACATATTATTTCATACATCATTCTAAAGCAAGTCAGTACCTAAAGGAGAATGAGTCATTTATAATGTTCATGGTGAAGTGCTAAGGTTGCAAGAAAATGATATGAAGTACTTGTGATATTTTTGATGACTACTCTCCCTTAACCTGTTACTTATGTGCTCTAAACATACTAGAAGTAACAAGAATAGTTTACCCCCCCCGTTTCTTTACAAGAAAATTAGTATTTTGTTTCTTGATAGAAAGATCATTTATCTCAAGACTAAACTATGCTGATAATAACCATTTATGTCAATCAAAGCCAATGATGTTGAATGAATAGTAATACATTGAGCTATATTTATATAATGAATGAATAAGTAGTTCCATTTTTTATCTAAAACATTATTTTAAATCACTTTCCTTATGTTATTTCCTTATTACCAAACAATAAGCTAAGCAAAGTTAAATTGCTTAAAGATTTCCCAAAGATAAAAGGTACCATTCACCGTGAAGGCTAGACAGTAGATACACATATGGAATCAATGATGAACTCTAGGAAAGATCTAGCCAACCAAGCAATGCTCAGACTGCGTTCTTCCAGACTTCTCTTTTCTGCACCAATGAGGAACAAAAAGAGTATGAAATGTGTTTTAAATTTGGAGACTTACACAGCTCTTAAGTATTTAAGGACCCTTGTCATAGTATCTAAATAAATATATTTATACAAAATTATATATAAACATTAATGTGTGTATACATATATTTATATACATTGAATTGAAATGTCATATAGCCATCAAAGAAATTCCCATTCCAAAACATCAAGTCTTTAGTATGAGCAAGCAATAAAGTGAAAAATTTGGTTAAATTGACTGCATATTACTCTTATGTCAGGAAGCATACTGTGCCACACAGTTCACCAGTTCTTAGTTCTCAATATCTTTCTTACTTTCAAACCTTCTGTCTACCAGTTCTTTCATCCAATCCTAATAGAGTCATATTTTTCCTGATAGATGCATTCAGTAGCTTCTGCTGATCTACTGGATCACACCACAGTTTTAGATACTGATCATACACCATGCTTTACATAATGACAAGAGGATTTAGTTACATCCCCAATTTGTTTCACACTCTGGTACCGCTTTCTCCAGTACAAGCACACTTGTAACACTTGTCCTTAAATCTCCACAGCCTTTCACTGCAATGGACTATTTCCCTTGCTACTTGGGTGGACCATCCCTTTTTATTGCAGACATCTGAAGGCACATAAGGGAGAAGATGGCTGGAAAAGACGATTCTGCAGTGTTGAGAGAAGAGCAACAGAGATAGTACAGAACCCAAATGACACTACGCACCTCATCTGACTTATCACAGATGGTCACTGATACTGTATTTCTTGCCAGATAATTTGAAAATCTAACAGAGGACATTTATGACTTTAATCTCTTCCGTGCCCCAGTTTGCCATCTGTAAAATGGGAATAATTATGAGTTACTGTAAAAAATTGCTCTGAAGATTTATGAAGTCAGATGCTACAACAGAAGCACCTTAGAAAAGCCCACAGGCTTCTATATTCAGTATAGACCACAAATCTACTCCACAGTGTTAGAAACAAAATAAAACTTTACTTAAAGTGAAGAAGAAAATTATACCTCGGCAAGTAAGAGCTGGGCTACTGCCTGAAATGCAAGTGCAAAGAATATTTGAATAGCTGCTGAGCACCTGTCATTCTGTGCACTAAATGTTACTATGGTCCTCTGAGAGCAACAGTGTGAAATTCTCCAATTAAAAACTGCCTCATAACACATGCAAGGCCAAAATATGGTTGAATAAATAACGTAAGTTCTGACCCTCACTAAACTTTTGAGCTCTTGACTTTGTAACTTTAACAACTCTGTTAACATGGGGAATTGGGGTGGGGAGTAGATGCATCTGTCTACCTGTCCTCTCCTTCAATTGGAGAGACAGAAAAGAAACAACAGGCAGTCTACATTTTGTAGAAATTGTTGCCAAAAAAGCAGCTTTATGAAAGAAGATAGGCTTCTGGTCGGATGGATTTTTTTATGGAACACTTCCCACCTGTTTAAGGGAGCAGTTGCCTGCAGCCATCCTGATCTTTGCATGCTGCATTTTTTAAAAACAAATTTGTACAGCAGTTTTCTTCAGAAGGGTCAAGCCAGGGCAGACATCTCTGTGATACTCAGAACTTCAGAACTGCCGTGGCCCTTCTCACACACACTTTAACAGCCCAGCACCCTTATTGAATCCACCTGAGAATCACTGAGAAATTCTGTCCTAACAGACTTCCCAACAGTATCACTGACATAAATACACAGCCAAAATTGTTTTGCGGTTCAGCAAAAACAATACAAAAAAACCATTTATATGTCAAATTACGCTGCAGCCTTATCTCATAGAAGCTTACAGCTGCATCTTCAGGCTAATATACACAGTTTATACCTGCATAAATAGAACAATTTTAGTATTAAAGTATTATAACCCCAAACATAGATAGTTTTCCTTTCTCTCCTTGCCTCAGTGGCAGTTCTGTAAGTACTTATGGGATATAGGTATCCTTCATCTCACCTTTCTCTGAAGCCATTGCTTTCATCAGCTGCAGCTCTCATTTTCCAGAGCCCTCTGTTATTTTCATCCCCATTTCATGTCTCCCATTCTCCTCCTGGGCAAGAGTCCTTCTGCCCATCTTCACGCCCCTTCACACCAAGAAGGGAATGCCTTTACACACTTCCTCTTCCTGCTTTTCTTACCATTTCTTTCCAAAATCTAAAACTGTACTGTGGAGTTGAGCAGTAGAGGCATTGTAGTGCGGAAACATGGAAATTTAGGTTGTCATTGACTAGTTTTCTGTTTGCCTTTTACTGGGTCATTTGAAGCCAACATATGTGCTAATCAGACACCAGGAATTCCACGTACCACTCATTTTCCCCTCTCCAGTTTCCTAATTACCTCTGAAATATCAGTGTTCTAATCAGTTATGGCTATCGCGCTTCTCCATAAAGCAACTTCAGCCGTTCTGCCAGAGCTGCAGTTGAATCAGTGGCAACAACATTTACCCTGACCAACAGCACCCAAAGAACAAACCCAAGGGAAGAAAACAGAAAATTCTGTTCAATGCAAGACATAAGCTAATCAGCAGGGCTGAATTACAGACCAAACAGTGAGGACTGTATTATGTATTGTAAATATATTTTAATTCAATCACTGTGAAGAAAACAACCTTCTTGTCTTCCTTCTCCCAACCATATTCTGAATGCCTGAGAGTAAGCCTATCTCCAAAATTATGTCTTCATAAAGCACTGACATAAATTGGGTATTTTCCCTCCATTTCTCAAGTGCAATTCCCAGCAACTGTCCTGTTTGCATTAGCTAGAGCAAATGCAAATACCTCCTCAAAGATGGAGATATTAATCATTAATATACGCACCTGAAAACCCCCAAACCAAAACAAAAGACAAAAGAAGCAGAAATAAGGAAAATAATCAGTTTTCCTTCTGAGCTATGCTTTTTTTTTTCCCCCTTAACAATTTCTTCATATTTTCTTTTTCACTAGCACACTAAATTTTAGTGGCGTCTCTTTCAGATAATTTTCTACTCTATTAAATGCCTCACAATTATACATATATTTAATACCACTGTGCCATTGGGTAATTTACTTAGTAGAGGTTGTGCAGAATTTGCCTTGCCTATATTATAAACTCCAAGTCAGTACAATAAGAGATAAAGATAACTATTGTTGTATTTTGTCTTTAAATTGTATCAAAATATCCCTGCTCCTCAGTTTGTGCAGATAAAGGCATCAGATATTCCAATGCAAGATAAAAACATAGTATGTTAGATTTAAAGCATAGTTATCAGAAATAAAATCGGCCACACAGTATGAAACAAATTAATGATGTCATGTAATGACAGTATGCTTAAACCAATTTACTTCTACTTTTTTTTTTTCCTTTCTTTTTGAAGCCTTGCCTTCTACTGTTTAAGGAAGAAAAGCTTGTACTGTCATCAGTTCTGTTCAAACAGAAAAACTGCAAAGCCTAGACTCTTTCAAAAAAATAATGCACACTGAACACAAAAATAATTTAAACAGTAAATTATAGCATACTTGCAGGATCAACTGAGGGCAAAAGTTACCTTAGTTGGGGAGACAGGCATGAGAGTTCAATGTCTGGCTTGTTCTTTGACCTAAACAACTTTTAGATTGATGTCTAACAGCACATTCTACCATACAGTAAAAATAAGGGTTTATATTTCTCAATACTTGCTTGCTTCCTTGTTTATATATTTCAGATTTTTGACCAAACACAAGATATGTAATGACTTAATCCCAAAAACACTTTTCAAATGGTACTGTGTGTATATCACGTAATTGAATCAATAAATTTTCATGGCCCAGTGTTTACCTTCTGCGGCGGAATGAACTGTAGTACAAGAGCTGGTTACAGCCATTATACTGCTAATGTGGCAAATACTATGGAGTCAGTTTGAGTAAACTCTACAAGGTTACAAGGTCAAAATAAAAGACTGCATAATTTATCAGATCAGGCAAATCATTTTGAAAGTACAGAGTTAAGTGCGGCATTAGCCTGAGATTACGGCCTTTCATGAATAAAGGTTAGAATCAATGTTTATTCAGTCATACTATAAATGGCATGTCCTGTATAAACTTCATTCATTTAAAGAAATCCTTCCTGACACTGTCACTATTTAAAACAGTGGAACATAAGTAATGCATGCCGTTCTTTTAGGATTACTATCCCAAACCATCTAACACTGTTGATCTTTCAAAATACCAAGTCCTAGATTATCAAAAAATACCTCAAGTAACACTATCCTTTGCAGTAACGAGAACAGTTTTTACTTCTACAAAGTTTGTTGACAAATTTAGTCACAAAAACAATGCAACTATAAACTTCTCTATGTAATATAAGATGACTAAAATGTGCTGCAGTATCTTCTCATGGCATATGAATAAGCCAAAAAACTAAGGAAACCAGAATGAAGGCCACCTAAAAACTATGATATTTCTGGGTTTTTTTGCAAAATTTTGCGGCTAGTCTCAATTTCTGACTACTTTTACTTTTGATCTCAGCATTATAACATTAATGGCTTCCTACTGCTGTTCACCAGTTAAAAATTCAGCACAGTTTTAGCAAGATGAGCTATATGAGTAATGGAGAATAAAAAAAGCAAAATAAAATCAATTAATCCAGTGAGAACAGATCCTCTGAATGCACAGAACCTACGTTATTTTAAACTGATTTTTTTTTAATGACTGTTGGTTAGTTGAAGGTATGCCAGTAGAAGACCAGTTGCACTGGAACTAGTATTTCATGCTGGAATTTATTGAAAAGCAAATCTATGGAGAGTTTTTAAACTTTTGCATGTTAGAAGGTGGAAATGGAAGGAAAAATGTGTTTGGGCATGAGAATAGGAAAATATTTAAACAAATAAGCAGCAGTACTGGGGAGACTGAAATGACAACAGAGAAGTATTAAGCCTCAGTGTATCTACAATAAGAACACTAGTCAGCCTCTATTTCACAGTCAAAGCAATTTTTATTCACTAAGGAAGAGGCAACTCAAGGGCATATATACTGTGTAAAGGCATCCCCTTAGCGTAACAGCAGAAGCGCACACATCCCTCAATTTCCTACTCTCCTCTCTTGAATGGAGTAGTCAATTCCTGAAGAAATACTCTTTTGGGGAACACTACTGTAGCCTACCTTACGTGAAGGGAAGGGAAAGGAAAAAACAAACAAACAAAAACAGAGCCACTTTGGAGATGCTTAGGAAAGGTACAGCTCATGTTTTGGCTGGTACTCAAGCTTTTATACTGATTCTCTGTTCATGGTTTGGCCAGTCCTTCGCATGTGTAGGCAATAAGACAGTTAGATGACAAAATTTAATAGAATATGATGTTAACAGCTTGTTCGCATGTTTATGTTCGTCAGCAGTAATTTATCTTATTAATATAAACATGTATCTGCAATTCATATATACCATATCCATGAATTGCATCATCATTTAACACCATCAAAACTGTTACTAGAAGTATGCATTTTATTTCACGTACAAATAATAAATAAATAACTAAGTTCCTAAATGGAAAGACCGGCATTAACAATCAAATGAAGCAAATAAAAATATCTAATTACTCCACTATTCAAACCTGGATTAATAGTAGGACTGAGCATGCACAGATCATAGCTAAACTTGTTTTAGCAATCTGTAGAGAGGGAGGGATGAAAGGCTAGCCCTGAAATCTAAATCAATGCATATCTCCCTGAAACACAGCATACAGTATGTAGCACAATATAGCAGGGTCCCAACCACTTTGATATCATTGACCATCACTTCTTTCGGATGCTGTATTTGCTGAATTGCTGTGTTACTTTACATGAATTCAGAAACCAAGAGTTTTATTTTTCCAAGTTATCTACACCTACTCCACCAACAAGAAAGTATCCAGAGCAAAATAATTCAGTTACAGTTCATAGCCATATGCCTACTTTCAATAACTAAGAGACTATTTTTCAAATGGGCTAATCTCTATAGACTGGAGCACTGGACTGTGTTTACAACTGCCTTTGAAGATACTTAGTGTGAAAAGTCAGCTGAAAATGACACCAGTGAGCAAACTCCTCCATCACAAAGATAATGTAATCTCAAAAATATCATACTTGCATTTTTTTTCCTCAAAGTTCTCCTCTAATTATACATGTGCAATATATATTTTTCAAGTGAAAACAGGAGCTACCAGAAAGAAGAAATGATGGCTACTTGCATAGGAGAATTTTACAAGATGTGATAAACAACTGCTACTTTTATAAGAGCTTACCAGGAAAATCAGTGAAGAAAGAAATCTTGTTTGTTATACCACAATAGAGAAATGAATCATTTCAGACACATAGAAAGTGGACATTTTAAATGAGTGTATTCGGTGAATTTAACATATAAAACCGTATTATCTATATAATCTCAGATACTCTCCTTACAGTTTTCTACTTGTTGAGAGAATAATGACCAATTGCACAAGAAAGTTGAACAAATAAAAAAGGAAAGAGAACACTAAAAATAGGAGAAGATAAGAAGAAAAAGAAGAAATGAAGTAAAGAATGACACAGTATCACAAAGTTGAAGAATGATCAGTCTTAGAAAGTTTCCCTGTACCTCTTCAAGTACTCTACTACAAACTGTGGGAGGAAAAAGATATTCAGGGAATATGATGAAAATGTGGTGTTGGCAAACGATTCATAGTTACAGCAGACAGATGTACCAGAAGACTAAGAAATAACCAAGTTCAAAAGAAACCCAATGGGATTAAGGATATGGGTCAAAGAGGGAAAGAGGGATTAAAGAAGAAACATGCCAGAAAGAAAACGTTTACAGTGAGCAGCAACAGAAGCAAGGAAAGAGAACATGCCCCTGAGCAACACTGCTTAGCTGCCTGAAAAGAAAACCAGCTTCATTCGTCTGGGATTTCCTCTCATCAGATAAAAGTGACAGTAGCAGTGCAATCTGATTTTTGTACATAAAGGCACTCAAAAGATAACTATGCAAAGGAGAAACATCTGCTCGGCATGCAGCAGACCACCTCTACTCTGGCAGGGGAAAGGTACGATGGGCAAAGGACAAGAACGTCAGCAACAGCTACAATCACTGCAGACTGGAGAGACTCAATTATCTCTCTTCTAATCACTGTCTCGCCCGTGTTAATAGGTATAGTGTGACAGGCAAAGGCCTATAGGTAAAAGGTTATATACGGGCAAAATTTTTGAGGCTATTATTTAATAGTCTGGAAAAACATTTCAGTAGTCATGCTACAATGTACATATATATATAGAATACACAGATCCAGTGAAGAGAAATTAAGTGCAAATCCTACTCTTCCATCAGACTGTTCACAAGCAATAAAAAAAACCCCTCAGGGTGAGAGGGGGGAGAGAATATTTGAGATTTGCCAGAAATATAATCTTTCAGGTCAATTTGTGATTAGGTCAAAAGAATACTGACAAGTTTCAAACACTTTTAATAAAAAGCTTGAATTAACAATGGATATAAGACACATCCTTTGATTATTACTGCAAAATACTTTTTAAAATCTGATTTACTTACTTTTAACTCATTTTTATATGTTCCTCTCAAGTCTGATACAAAACACAAATAATTCTATTGATCAATTCATCTCTAAGCATGTCTGCATTTCAGGCTTTCATAAACTAGCAAGAACAATCGACCAAAAGAAAAAAAAATTAGTTAAAGCATGCTTTTAAAATGTACATGTAACACAGCTGCATGAACTGTGTATCCAGGTGGGCCTCAATTATTGTCTGATCTGTTTTAACTTTATTTGCAAGCTGTTTGGGATGCAAAATAAGTCTTCATATTTTGCTCATTGTCAGCCCAAGGGATTGTAACTGGAGCACTAAATAAATGACTGGGAAGAATTCTCTTTTACAATCAGTTATTACTGAAAACTGGCTGAAACCAGATTCATGGTTTTTTTTCATTTAAAAAATTCCAGAAATTTCTGGAATGGAATCAGAATTTAAAAAAAAAATGGACATTTGCTGCAAAATAAAATTATGTTTAAAAAAAAATCTGTTCAAGACACTGAATTCAATCAAGTTATCTTGGTACCTCCTTGACATTTATTTGAAAAAAAATTTAAAATCTATTTCAAACTCAAAAGAAACATTCAATTCTGAAAGTACAGAAATTGTATGTGTAATTAAATCATTAACATGTTTCGTTGTTGTTCTTTGCACAAAAAAAAAACCAACCACATTTGCATTATTTTATTAAAAGGTGACAAATCAAAGACACAACAACTCCAACAGAGAGAGGAGGTTCAGCTTGAAAATTCCCAGTAGCTCTAACATCAAGCGCCATGGCTTTTATGTTGCACTTGAACCACACAGCAAACTCCTCCTCCTGCCCACACACTTATGGGGTTGATAGCTATACTTGGAGTGCTGTATCTCAGGCATGTGCCATGTTTTGCTCAGTGTGTTTTTAAAACAGCATCCTTTAGACTGCCTGTGTATTCCAGTTACCAGATTATAAAGAAAAAACCTCCAACTTCAAGTAAAGCCTAGAAGTCTTTGTTGACATATTAAGCTATGTAAGATACGTCAAAGAATAAGACGTAGTCTTCTAAAATATTTCCCAGTGTATGGATAGCAGTCCAAAATAGTATTTTAGAGTCTGTTGGTTTAATTCTGTATTCATTATTCTTTCAAAGTCATCAGGCACTAATGCTCTAACACTGTGACGAAAATAGCCTAATACTGCACCTTCTCAATTTGCAAGCAGTGTGCTGAGTAAAAAACATATTTTTAAAGCTATCACTGATTTCTGTGGTTCTGAATGAGGACATTGCATCTGTGCTTGTCTCGTGAAACTGTGATCTGTAGAAATGTCTGTGCTATATCCACTGACACTTGTGCTTGATCTTTCAAGAGTGTGATGATATCAATTATCAAATTATTTTTTGTCTTTTGGAATAAACTCCTTATTGCTAAAATAATTCTTTAAAGCAACCAATAATATAACTGCAATTCATTTAAGTGGATTTCAACTTCCCCATAAAATATGCTAAACACCTTTCAGTGCTACCATATTGACTTACTTTAAGTAATGTCAAATTTCCTAGTGTTTTCTCATAAGCAGAGAATGGCATGAAATAGATCAGAATAAATCCTACGCTGGAAATGTTTTAAGACAAAGAATCACCCCTTCCACTGACTTGAATGGACAGATAGAGGGGAATGGAAGAATATCTGAAAACTAAGTCAATTCAGTGCTGAGAAGATAGTCTCAACATTCCTCCTTCAAAGATTTTCTCTTTTTTTTATCCTTCATACTAGTTTTACCAGATAGATACTGGGTCTGGTTTTAAAAATGAGGCAAAATGAGATACACACACATGCAGGAACGTTCCTTCCATTTCAAACTACGGTTGTCCTAATAGTACACTACAGCAAAAGTAACACAGACTTTCTCTGTAACTGACAAGGAAAAAGTAGAAAATGTTGATCACATCTGTAAAATGGAAGGAAAATCTATCTGATTTCACTTGTTTATCATTTTTATTCTAAAATATTTTTGTCATTGTACAATCTAACTATATACTCACACCGTTATGTCAGCTATTCATAATTTTTTTTTTAGTAACAGAATGATGCAAGCAATTAATTCATGTAACAGAGAAATTAAATATAACTCCTCTGGAAGCCCAATACTAAAATTTCACATACCTCTGTAATCAGACATTTAATTTTTCTCCCAGTTTGGCTTGTGCAACACACACAATGATGCAGTACATGGCACTAATGGCCATCACATATTGAGTTACTTAGTCCTTCATTTAAAATTCTTGACACGGCACAAAGTAACCTTTTCTCTTACAAGCATATTATGGATTTGTAATATTTTTCCCACAGCATTTCCTTTTTTTCAGTGAGTCTTCTCACTCATTTTATAATTGGGTTTCTAGGCAGTCCACAGTAGAAAGTACAAAGCTTAATAGTAGCTACTACAATCTGACTTCCTTCTAGCGTTGGATTCACTCTCTTACATAATTCTCTGAATGCTTTGCTTATATGAGTTATCTTTTATCACCGCTTCCCCAAATACACTACAATATATTGTAAAATGAATCACTTTTAGCATGAATAATTTACTGTATTTTCGCCTTGTATGATCAAATTTCTATAGTCTCTTTAAACATTTCATATAAAACCTCAAGAGGTAGCTTCTGCCCCACCTACTGTTAATGAATTCAGGTGCTATTATAACTGCCAACCTTGTAATTGTCTATTACTTTTTTCCTCCAGGAACATTAAAACCATTACATATCTCTCTGTATGCCTTACACCAAACAAACAGCTGCCTTAATTATTTCAATTTTACATTTTTCCTCTTTGCTTCATAAATATGCACAACTTCTACCAATACATCTTTATCCAAAACACCTTAATAAATCAAGTGGTGGCAATATTTTTATCAATCCTGCCCCGGCAGGGGGATTGGACTAGATGATCTTTCGAGGATCTTTTGGACTAGATGATCTTTTGAGGTCCCTTCCAATCCCTAACATTCTGTGATTCTGTGATTCTGTGAATATTACAGACTCTTTCTGCTATTTAGAATGTTTCAGAGGTGGAAGACAAAGAAGTATTTCTTTTGTGTACCACAAATACAAAGAAGGGTGTAGACAGCCTAGCTCTCCAGCACTATATTCACAAATATGTCAGGAATAGAATTTTCCTTGGTACATACTAACTTGCCAAATATTTTTCCCAACATTTGGAGCAATTGAAATAGAAAGATCATCATTACCATAGAGAAATGAAAATTTACAATCAATGTCACTATTATTGCGACAACTGACAGTTTGTTCTAGCCTATTAGAAGTCAGAGTGAAAATAGTGTATAACCAGTATCAGTAAATCTGACTAATCAAAGGTATAATCCTTTCAAAATCATTAGAACTGAAAGGAAACCTTAAGAAAAAAAATTAGTATCTATTATTACTGTGACTAAATAGGATTACTCAACTCTCTGGAGAAAAAGTTATGCATTAAGTGAGGGTCTAAATACTACAAAAATTTGTGGGAAGACAAATGCAAATAGCTTCCTAATTATCTACAGCCTATTAACATGCAATCCTGATTACTAGCAATTAAAACCTCCTTAAATTTTATGACAAAAGTTCATTGAAATGTTGAAAATTATACACTAATTATTGCACTGTAATGCACAAGCATAGTGTGTATTCTGACTACAGACACAATAAATAACTGAATATTGTACACGGTGTAACTTGAAGCTCGACTTAAAAATGCAACATGCTGATTTCATAATGCAAAAAAACCTCATAACACTCATTAAACTATATTAAAGAGTCTTATAAGAAATAGTGGTTGTCAGTGTTATCCTATTGCAAGGTTATCAGAATACACTGAACTATAACAAGGTCTAAATAAAGAAATTAGTATTTAGATCATAAATAATTCTGCCTGTGTCTAAGCTACCAACATCTGAAAAATATTCTGTGTTTACCCAAATAGTTAAACATTTTTTGGGGGAGCATTTTGGAATAACTAGCCTTTTCTCCTTAAAGAAAATAAGTTTTCAGTTTCTCCACAGGTATTAAAGAGGGTTTGACATTTATGAATCTAAATTTTATATGAGTACTGGTGTAACTCTCTTACTCTACATCTTGAGGAAACACTGAGCATGTGATTAAACCAGAAAAGTAGAAACCAGAATACCATTCTAGAATAAGATCACTGATAACTGAGGACTTTAATATCACTTAACTGCCTCGTCTTGTCCCTCCGTTAAATTGCGTAGATTTTCATACCATGAAATAACACCAAGATTGTACGTTTGTTGTAATATTTGTCCTCAATATCATGTCTACTAAGTGCAAGATTTCATCATGGATTCAAATAAATAGTTCCCAAATCCACATGTAGATTACCCCAGTAAATGATGGGACACACAAGGGAGCTGCATTCAGAAACCTGGAAAACAAGTCAGCTGGGACAGAGGCAATATATTATGAGTACATGCATCCAAGGACAGAGAAAGAATACAAAACCACTGTGAGAGTACAGAAAGATGTAAAGAAAGGGCATTTACCAGGAAATAAATACACTAACTGTGGAGCAGACAGAAGAACTTCAAACCAAAGAAGGCTGTGATGACATGTAAACTGTCATACAAGCCATTTATATCTTTTACACACCCAGAGCATGTGTGATAGGAAAAAAACACTGGAAGCATCTCTCAACATTATAATCCCTTATTCAGCATCAGTTGATCTCCACCACTTATGAAACAGCATAAATCAATTTTTCTTATAAAATAAGATATTATTACCTTAATCATGTTTAATTAGGAAGAACTGCCTCTTGGAGTTTGCCTCAATGGGACCTATCTTTTTCCCATTTGTGCTCTATATGTCACACCACCTCTATTTTTGTAGTACTGATTACTGTGATAATATTGAAAGTAATGATATTTTGGAACCAATCTTGTGGATGAAAAAAAAGTTCTTCCATAAGCATTTAGCTAAAAACTTCAAAGAGAGCTACTGAGCAGGAGATTCAGAAGAGAACAAACACTAGTCTAGCAACATCTCTTTGTTCTTTTATGACAACCCATTTTCCTTTTAACACTTCAGACCATTTTATATGCTAAACAGACTAAGCATTAGGGGTGCTGAATAAAGCCAGCAGTCACACCTGTCATCATTAGCATATTTTCATACATATAACCTACCCAACATACTCTTAAAATTACTATCATTATTCCTTTAGAGAAGGTTCTTCGATAACCTGCAGCACACAAAGACAGAGTACCTTCTGGGGGACACAGAGCAGAACAGAAGGGGTTAGAGACAGGGAGGCCAGGAGGAAAAGAAGGGTCTGAAATAAATTGCTACTTATCTGCACAGATTTACATGCACACTGCTACTGAATTCTGATTTGGGGAACAGGAGGTGAGACCTTTAGTTTTAGGTTTGGTTTCTTCTACAGATGGTTCACAATTATATACACAAAAATATAGTAAATTACCCTAAATCCCGGAACAGAGCTCAGTAGAAGGCACTGCATCAGTAACTTAATAGAAGCAGGAAAATCTATTTCCAAAATGCATTATTTAATTTTAAAAAGGACTCCAAACTACAGGACAAGCTCAGGTATTCAAAATCCATTTGCAGCTACCCTTAAAAAAAACCCAGCTAATATGTTAAGAGTTTGAGATGCAAGTCATACATTTGAGATTAGAATGAGGTTGTAGGTCACAAAGCTGTCTCAGTACAGGGTTCAAATATAAACATACATAAACTGGCTTACATGTCAGACTGGAAAGATTTAGTACCTTGACATGTTCTGAAAAATATATAAGGACACTGAAAGCAATAAATATAAACCAAAAAGTGGCAATCATATAAAGTCCTGAGAGTTTAATATTTATAGAAGAATCTCAAATTTACACATTTTCCCCCTCAGTATAAAACTCAGATTCCATTTTGCTGAAACATGTTAAGTCATAATAGAAAAAAAACATGACAGCATACATAAGTCTCTAGATTCCTTTACTGTTTGCAAACAATTATTTTGGTTATATCATGATACTTAGGAAAATATGGTAACAACAGGAAGAACTGGGGTAATGTAGATTCAGAGCCAGTGAAAATGAATGCATGAGGCATTCAGCCTAGCCTTTGACTTTCACATAGCTTTAAGGCTGGGCCCAAAGGAGAAATCATTCATACTGAGATAACGAAGTAACGTAGCCAGGATCAGAGTCCTTTTACATTATGCTCATCTTAACAAGAATACATGTCCTTCCCAAACAGAAATAGATACTAACAATGCTAGCCTACTTGATCTGCCTCTCAAGAACAGTCCTAAGGAAATATAATGCAAATGGTTACAGAGGTTCTCTCCTCCCCAACATGCAAAATACAAACATGGGCTTCAAATTTAATCTACAATTTCATGTCAGTTGAAACAACGTACTTTTCTTTATATGCCAACTGTATTCAAAAAGACATATCTCATACTTTCACTCATTGTCATCAGCAAAAAAGTAGCAGCCCTTCTAGGAGCTTTTGCACTTCATAAATTAAGAGCTGATGCGGGGGAGGGTAGGGGAGACAGTACACTCATGCAAGTGAAAGCATCCAGTGCTAACAGATAAAATAAAAAAAAGCTAAAACATTCACAAATAAAAAATAGTGTTTACCAGACACATGAAAAACAATGAATTGGCTTTGTGTGTTTTGTTCTCTAGGACACTAGGAAAGAAGATAGATAAAAAGTACACTAGGTGTTCATAAAAGGTAGAACAGTTTTTTAAAGTTAGTCTTATAGTTATTTTTCAAGCCCTTAGTTTTAGACTCTAATGTTTTATGTGCCGTTATTTTGCTTTTACTGCAAAAGGAAGAGCTGGCTTCCAAAGATAAAGGAGATTTTTGGTAAACGGTGAAAGTACAGAAATAAATGACCCACTTGGCTAGTGTGTAATTACACTGGCTGAGATTGTAACAATCTATCACATGAAGGAGGATGACACCACGCTAAGGGGTTAGTCAAAGGAGATAGCCTTTGACTAACTACTGGACACAGGCGATCGATACTCCACAGATATTGTTCTCTCAAAAAAACAATTGAGTTCTAAAAAAAAAAAAGTTTGAAAACAGATTCCTTCTTTCCTCCCAGATACTGATCAGAGACTCATCTTGACCTTATTCTGGAGAAGGAATGCTTTCTTAAACTGGTATATGGAACAAATAAATCCTTCAGTGTCCTGAAAAGCATTTTTACATACAGGAGTTTTGCTCTGAGCTCATTTGCAGCTTTTTTTGTTTAGATGAGCTACTCTAATCAACAAACTAGAAAGCAGATATTCGCTGAGAATGAGCCTTCCACTACATGTTTTGCATCTCTCATTAACAGCATAAAGAAATCCAATAAGAACAGGAAGGCAGAGCGCTTAGACTGTGAGGATGTAAGTAATCACGTAGTTTGCACTGAGCTAACAGCCATTACTTACATCCTGTTGTGATCAATACATTGCATGTAACAGTTACACAAAATATTCTTTTGCAGTATTCAAGTTAAAAAATACATATATATTGCTTTTAGCTGGGAGAACAGTGACTTTCAAAATTTGTATCAGTACCGCAGGGAGTGCACTCTCATCAAGTTTGCGTACGACACCAAACTGGGTGGAGCAGTTGATATGCTCAGGGGCAGACCTGCTGTTCAAAGAGACCTAGACAGGATGGAGGAATGGGCTGATGGGAATCTTGTGACATTCAAGGACAAATGCAAAGCCCTACACCTGGGAAGTAATAACCCCTTGCAAGAATACAGGCTGGAAATGACTGGCTGGGGAGTAGCTCTGTTGAACGGGCCCTGGGGGGATCCTGAGGTTACCACTAGCATCCTGGGCTGCGTTGAGTGGAGCACAGCCAGGAGATCGAGAGAAATTATCCCCATTTAGTTAGCACTCATTAGACTGCATCTAGATAGTCTGCGCCCTTCAAACAGGAAAAACATAGATAAACTGAAACGATCCCAGCAGAGGGGCCCCAAAGTGGCTGGGGACTTGCCATGTGAGGAGAGGCTGAGGAAACTGGGCTTGCTCACTCTGCAGAACAGAAGGTTTCAGGAGGATCGAACAGCACCTGCCAATACTATGAAGAAGATAGAGTTAAGGCTCTTTAGGGTGGTGTGTGGTGGCAAGATGAGAAACAGTGAATCAAGATACAGAAATTCCAGCAGTATCGGATTTGATTTATTTTTTGTTAGCTATTACGACAGCCAGGCAGTAGAATGGGCCACCCAGAAAGGCTGTGCAGTCTCCATCCATCCAACTGGTTTTCAAGGCCCAACTGGATAAAGCCCTTAGCAACCTGACCTGATCTCATAGCTGATCCTGTTTCAGCTAGGCAGCTAGGTGACCTCCTACGGTTCCTTCCAATTTGAATTAATCTATGATTCCATTAGGAGTTTTAATACTAATAGGAAAGATTTTTTAAGGGAGGGGGGACAGGGAATCAACTTTTCAATCCAAATTGAGCCAGACCTAATTGGACTATAAATTCACCAGCAACAAAGGAAGGGATTTTTGACTTATAAGAATGTTTGAATGAATTCTGTTTTCCCCAACCACAACAAAATTTATCAGAATATAAGTAGTATTTGGCAACCTTCTACCTCAAAAATACTTGAGTTTATACACATGTGAAGGATAAGAAAGTATTTCATGTTATATAATCCCAAATGGCATTTTGAAGAAACAGTAGGCTAAGTCACGTACCAAATAACCCAATAATAGCTATTGCATTTAATCTTGGCAACAACTTCATTACTAAATACAGCACGTGGATTTATGCAACAATTGTTTTAATTCAATGTCAACCTAGAACATAAAATAGCAATATAAAAACTGATATTTCACCTACAAACCTGCTAACATCATTAAGTTAATACTGTTCATTACTTACATTCGCGGTTTACCCATTTTACCACTTTTTGAAAAAGAAACAATTGTACAATTTATGTCTTTAATATTAAAAATAAATCCAAAGAGTAATATGGATAAGCCAGCATGCCCCTCTCCATTCATAAGAATTTAATAATAAAATACCAAATATCAGATTTATGTTAGGGACATGTTGTAAGAGATTTATGTTACAAGACACAATGTATCCTCCTAACTAATATTTACTTACATGACAATGGGAAACTACAAAAAATTCACTTTAATGTGACAATACAACAATAAAGAATGCATTGGTTTCGATTATATGATGTACCTTTTTTCAGGAGACTATAATTTGGGATTTAGAGGAATAGCAACTGGAGTCCACATTTCCAGGTTACAAATGGGAAGTATGAGGGGAAAAATGGAAAAGTCAAAGCAAGAAAAGCTAAGGAGGTGCAATCTGTGTAGTAGTTGTCGTTTGCTAGCAAGGTATGCTGCAGGAATTAGAAAAATACTGAACACTAAAAAAATTAAAGTACCTGCTACTTTGGAGAAAACAAAACAAAACAAACCAAACAAACCAAAAAACCCACACTTGATGGCGGAGGCAAAGTCTGCCCTCTCTCCATGTTGATGGTTCCTTTAGCACCTAAAGCTACTGGTGGAGGGACCCACAAAAAACCCACTAGGGAACACATGATGCAGAAGCTGATGTAAATGAAACAGCACTGAATGTATCTATCACATAGAAGATGTGCTGTTGTTTCATTAGGAGGGGTTAAACGAGGACATCAGTCACAAATGTCTATGTACTTCCAAACAAAGATGCTGACTGCTTTGTTTTGTCTAGGATTTCACAGTAAAATAGCTAGCTACTGCTGATTTTCTACTGTACAGTAACATCTTTTCAGTAGTGCAGACAGAGCCACAGAAAAGTACATCGCCAGTAAGAGAAACTGATGTTTTTCCATAACATGCTAGTTATGAGCATATTCCCCTCCTTTCCTCATTTCTGTCCATGTTGCTCCACAGGAAATGACAAACCAACTAATATACTAGATCCCTCTTGCTTCATATATGTCTAGGTAGGTAGGAAAAAACCCCCAAACTGGCTTCAAGATACAAACCAAAAAGTGCTGTCTGTATATCACAGAGTCTTCACCTCTCTGATTGCTACCTGTCAGGAAACCAAACAGAAGTTCCTCAAGAGCTACCCAGGCTTAGCAAGGCTGGAGAAGGAAGGGACACACTCTCCACTTGAACCAAAAATATACTTGTTTGGGAACACACGTGGTTTTATTTTTAAACATAGTTGTCACAATAGGTGGATTAAAGACTCAAACTGTTACAGAAGAAAACACAAAACTTCAAAATAAATGTAATCAAGTAAGCAGATAAACAGTAGAACCTCAAATGACAATCTCAAATGAAGCCACCTTCCCATAGTAGGAAACGTATGTTGGTGTGAAACCATTCGTATGTCTGTAACATAGGAGACAAAAAGGCAGACAGCACCAAACACACTGCTAAGAACATGTAAAGAGAATATGCTCATCCAAAAAAGAATACACTGAAAATTACCTCCTCCAGTTAAGATGAGGGTATTGACAGAAGTGAATTCTTGCATATATTACTTTTCTATACAGCCAGAAAACACAGACTGCTATGTAGCCAACGGTATTAAAAAACTAACTCAGCTACCTTTCTGTTCTCTTTAAATTTCTCCAATGCTCCACTAAAAAGATGCTGTCTAAATTTACACTTTAGCTAGGATAAATCAAAATTTTATTAAGCAGTCTTTACTAGCTATATAATAAACCCCAAAAATCTTAGGACAGCAAAAAATTCTGGTCCTGAACCTGAACCAGAACATCTGACCTGCACTGATAGAACTTACCAACTCCTTGGGGAAAAGGGAAGCTAAAATACTACCAGATAAAAATTCTCTTGTTTCCACTCTATGTTTTGAACTTACTTTATTAAAATATCAAGACAAAAGATACAAGAACAATGAAGATTCTGGCTAGCATATTAGAACTAGAGTATTTCTTTCCATAGAATAAGTTAATTGATACAGATGCACTATGCTCTAACACCATAATCCTAATTTGAATGATAAAACATTTTAGTATTCATATGGCAAAAATCAAAATGAGTTTACAATTCAGGCATAACCTGAGACTAACAGATCAACAGCAGTAGGTGTGCATTTAAGTTTTTCATGTTTGCTTGCTTTTTCAGCTACATTCTTGCTTTTTGTAATTCATTGTGCTGACAAACCTTTTATTCTTTTATGCTGATTCTGGCTTAAGTATTTTAGGATATTACAAACTGTCTTAATCAACACTAATGAAAAAAATCAGCTGTTGATAACCCATATGTTTATTTTTAAGCATCAGCTGGACCTCCTGGAAGGATCAGCCATCAGAAAATATTTTTAAAGTTTTTCCTCTTCTTAGTAAAGATTAATTTCACCAAGTATAAACAGTAGAATTCTGTACTTCTTAATGTGAAGTTTCTTGCCTTTCATTGTTTCTAATAATTAGTTGCAATAATAAAATCTGAAAGTTATGTTTGCAGCACCCTGCCAGTCGCTGGTTATTAACTCTCTGTTCAGAAGCAGGAATTATAAGAATCTGCATTACTATAATATGCATTTAATTCAGCAATTAAAAGAAACCCCACACTTTTAGATATAGATATAAAATAGTGAGAGAGCATTAAGAAATCACATGCCTTGAAAAAAATGTGTTGGTTGGTTTTGTTCTGGTTTTAATTTGTGTTTTGGGATGTATGAGGTTGAAGCAGGAAACTACCAGGCCTATAGAGAGGAAAGCAAAAATAAATGTGTGTAAAAAAATTAAAATATCAGATTCTTTTTATTTCTCCACTTCAGTAACTAAACAGATTTTTCTAACATTTCATATGGAAATTGTCTGGGTCAGATTACAGCCCTAAAGAGATTTTTAACTTGTTATACAATTGCTGAAAAAAATGCATATATGCGTGTGCATATGCACGTGTGTATATATTTTAACAGAACTCCTAAAACTTCAACTTTAGCAATGTTTGAAAGGTTATACAGCCAAGTAGTACCACAGCATATGGAAAACTTTACCATCTCTACTCTACTATACATTCAGCTATTCATACACATGTCACATTACTGTTATTCTTGTTAATCTCAACAACAACGTTTAGCCTTTGAAAAGTAAATGTTATCATAAAATGACTTTGTAACCATTCCTCTCACTCCTGTTTTGCACAACACTTCCATTTTCTTTCAGATTCATCACTTTAGACCCTCTTTGCAGTACTGGACTTGCCTACAGCAGGCAGTACTTCAGCATGAAGACTAATTCTACATCAAAGAAAACATTAGGAAAATGGAATTTTTCAAAATTTAGATTCAGAAATATTTTTTTCATTATTGTAACCAGTCATTATTTTCTAGGTCCACTTATTTTACAGTTTATTTCTAAATAACTCTGTAACTAGTTCAAGCAGAGTAAAAAATAACATAGGATATCATTTCTAAGTAATCATTCTAAACCACTAAACAGCAACATAAACTCCAGACAAACTAAAACTAAACACCTACTTTTACTTATACTGGTCCAGAGCTTTTGACTGTTTACTATATTCTCTGAAAACCTTATGCTCACTAGGCTGTCAAGATACTACCTCCTTGAGTCTTACCACTGTCCCCTCCTTCACCTTTTTCTTCAAGTTTACCACACTGAAAAGATATACCAGTAAACTGGTATGTAACATAAGCCCTAGCAAGAACGCAGATGTATCAACAAACTGATTTTGGTTACTGACCAGTCCAGTCTGCATGCCTTGCATCTTTATGAGGATCTACATTAGTCAAGAATATGAGAAGATACAATTTTGGACCAACACTGGCAACAGCCTGGGTTGTTGATCCAATTGCATTGGCAAGACCGACATTTTGCAGAGGTGTTCTGATTTGTTTAGGGAGCTGCATTAAGTTAAAGCAACAAAATTCCTAATTTCTGGTATAAACTACAGATACTTTCATACAACAAAATTATCCTAGCAAAACTACCAAGCAGATGAAGGCATAGGGTTTCTGAAGGGATAGAATAACATAACCTGGCTTTCCCATGTTACAATACATAAAGCCTCCATCAAACTTTGCTTACTCTTCCTGATAAAAACCTACTGAATGAGCAACTGCCTGTTAGTAATATATAGAAAAGATATATTACTAGCCTTATTTGCAAAAATCATAAAGGATAATATGACTTTTTTCTTTTTTAAGCTATTAAAGAAAAAGGAATTCAACCGTCACCACAAAGTCTTTCACCAGCACAAGTTTTGTATCCGCCATCTACACTTTAATAGTATAGCATGTACACTGTTTTCAAAGATTTTGTGTAATTATATCGTACCTCTATCACTGTATACACATAGAAAGCAAAGCATCTGGTACTTTACCTATACCAGTTTGAGCAAATCAGCAAATTCATCTTTGTGCTAGCAAGGTAAGTCTTTTTTGACAGCGTAATAGCAATACTAAGAATACTAAGGCTGGGGGAGGGAGGGCTTGTTTGTTTTAACGTCATTTCTACAATGGCAGCTAGTAGATGCAAGAATATAATTGAGGGAAAAAAAAGTCCCTAGGCATGATCCATTTCATTTGAGAAGTATTTTTATTATATTTGTGGAGTGGGATGGGATCCCCCTCCCTCCCCTTTTCATTTTGAGGTTTAGTCAGTACAGCTAGATTGGCAAACCTCTTCTTGTTCAGGCGAGGCTTTATGTTCTCTCTAACTGGAAACACTCTCTTCACACTCTGCAGTGGCTTTAAAGACCTCAGTCTTGACTGTATTTCTCTCATTTATGCCCCTCACCTAGGCAATTAATTTAGCATGTCTATACTAACTTGAAACTCTCCTCTCTTGCCACCCAGTTCATTTTTTTTCCCCAGGCACCACCCTCTTCAAAGTTCTGTTGGTAAACATTTCTGAAACCAAATTCTTTATCTTCCATTCTTTGACACTCACAACTCTTCCACCACTGTCAAAACTAGTTCCTTCCCATGATACAGCTCTGAATTAAGTGCATTTTGTTCTCAACTACCATCCACATCAAAATGGACGACTGATTCCAATCTCAATATCTGTAGTCATCATTTTTTTCTGTTTTCTCTCTCAAGATCTTATTGCAAAATTTTTGCACTGTTAGAATTAGAAAGTATTCCTATGTTTGCATAATGAACATAAGTATAGAATCATAAAATGGTTTGGGTTGGAAGGGACCTTAAAGATCATCTAGTTCCAAGGCCCCTGCCACAGGCAGGGACACCTTCCACTAGATCAGTTTGCTCAAAGCCCCATACAACCTAACCTTGAACACCACCAGGGAGGGGGCATCCACAGCTTCTCTGGGCAACCTGTGCCAGTGTCTCACTACCCTCACAGTAAAGAATTTCTTCCTAATACCTAATCTAAATCTACCCTCTCTCAGTTTAAAACCATTCCCCCTTGTCCTGTCACTACTTGCCCTTGTAAAAAGTCCCTCTCCTGCTTTCCTGTAGGCCCCCTTCAGGTACTGGAAGGCTGCGATAAGGTCTCCCTGGAGCTTTTCACTTGTCTCTAAGCACAGAAAAAAAAATGAGTCACAAAGATGAAAACAACATTCTGCATGCAACAACTAAAGAAGTTCCATTTGCCTATTTTCATGTGGGATTCATTTTAATCCTTACAGAACTCAGGTATGTTGTTGTGTGTTTTCCCCAATAAACACTCTTCAATGTCTATATTTGCATATGCAAGTCATGTTTCTGTCTGAGCACTGATATGGGCTGTGGAAGATGAAAATTAAATTCTTACCTCAATTCTTTGATCTCAGATGAAAAAACTACCTACTACCTTTCCCCCAAAAGAAAATCTCCAAAACTTACTTTGTTTCCAGTAAAAGAGGGGTTTGAAGACCTGGCCTTTCCACATTACAGGCAGGCAACCCACCCATCAGTTTATTAATGGATAAGCATCATCAAACTGCTTCCTCCTTCCTTGTCCCCATAAAGACCAAGGAGCTCTCCATTAAAAGGTCTCAGCAAAATAAGGAAGTTTTTGGAAACAACAACATATATTATCAAACCAGCGTTTAGTTGGAAATGCTAATCAGCTTCAATTTGAGCCCTGAGTTGAAAGGAAAAAAAAGGTCTTTCCTTTACAGTCAAGGAAAAATTAGTTCAGTTGGTAGCAAGATAAAGACTTTTGGTATACACAGACTGTCACTAGGAAAAAACCCAACCTAGACCTACAGGTAACTCAGTCATAAATAACGCATTGTTCAAGGACAACATCCAATTTCAACTTCTTTTCTGGTGGTTCACATTACACAAAAATCCCTGTAGAAGTAATGGAGACATCGTGCCTCCATTGTTGTACCAATGGTTCAAGAGAACATCTTGTGAACTCAGCCATTGCCACATTCCACCCATTTATCCACTACTACTTGCAAGTCTGAGTATATGAATTCAACAAATGGACCTACATGGGACAAGACCAGAAGAGTAAAAGCTTGAAACAAATTCATGGCAATAGATTAAAAAAGAATTGAGCTAAAGTACTCATTTAGAATATAGACAAGCTCAAGACTCCCCCATCTCTGCTCCACATTGTATCACAAGAGCATCAAGTCGTCTTTCCTTGTTGTCCTAAATTTTTAAATGTGGTCCTTTTATATTTATTTAGTTTGCTTTGGAAGGTTAATGCAGTTCAACTTCTCATAGTTTTACTTTAATCTTTGAGATATTGTTTTAAGACATTCTTAAAATGTTTTAAGGCATCTTTCTTTATGGATAAGACATTGTAGGCTCCCTACTTACTCCCAACTTTCTCCTTGAAGAAACTGTTCATAAGCCTGATCCACACTCGCCCTTCATGATCAAGAGACAAGCTACAGAAATGTTTCCAGTTAAGAAAATCCTAGGATTCAACTGCATTTAACCTTGCTGACCTCACTAACCATCATCTTTAGTCTACAAATTTCACCTTTTTTAATTGAGAACCTTAAATACAGACTTTGTTGGATGCGCTACAGCCTGAGACTAGCTGTTCTATAATGACCTTGTTACTTTGCAAAATCAAGCTAATAAATAGCATTGTTATAGGCAGTTAAGAATTAAAGTTATAAACAAATAATAATGTAATGGAACCTCTAAAATGAGATTTTTTTCCATTATTATTATCTGTTTTTATTTTTACCTGAATCAACTGTGTAAATGACATTTGCAGCTTGAGATACAACAGAATTTGTGGAATGGAAGAAGATGAAAATGCTTTCCTCTGAAGTTGTTGCATTCAGTCTCATGTGTGACAGTGCTTTATACATTTTAATCCTGTAATTTCTACTAAAACATAATACCTCTCTAGGATGAAAGCAGAGAAATTTCATGAAAATTCTCAACTTGTCAACTTGCCCCTTCTCGAAAGAAAACTGCATCCAGCCCTTCAGTATACTAGGCTCGAGTTTAAAAATAAAAAAAAAACCAAAACAAAAAACCTTTTCTTCATATTTAGTAACAAAACCCCTTTCAAATTCAGCTCTATCTCAAAAGGTCCTTCTTTGGAAAAAGCCACAATGGAAGACGGGCACACTCAATCCGGATTCTGCCAACATACACAAATATTGAGAAAAAACATGGAGTTTCACTCTCTGGTG